>NW_015647124.1:2726115-2728145 GCF_001515625.1 Sinocyclocheilus rhinocerous
AAAAATCAGAATTCTGAGTTTATATCTCGTAATTCTGACTTTTTTATCTCCCTCAGAATTATGGGAAAAAAGTCACAATCACCTTTTTTATTTTTATTTTTTTCACATGCTTCCATAATATAGCTTCATGAATAACTAATAAGCATCCCGTTATAAAAAAATAAACTGTATCGTATCCATTAAGATAAACTTTTAATTGTATTGACTGACTGATCACATTCAGAGACCTACTATATTAATATATTTTGTTATTAATATCAACAAAGCTATCTTGACCAGTGAGAGTGAGGTGTGAGAAACATGCAATCCATAAATATTGAATTCATAGGTTTATGTCATTTATATTGTTTTATTTTCTATACTTGCTCTTTATAGTTTCATGAATAACTAATAAGAATCCCATTATAATGAATAAATTGTATGCTATCTGATGAGATACATTTAGAATTGTATTGACTAACAGATCATATTCAGAGGCTTACTGCATAAATATATTTTACATTAAATGGACAGTTCATATAAAAATGTTGTTCTGAGCCTAAATTAGTTTCTTTCTTTCATGAAATGTTTGAGGTTCCATTTTCAGAACAAGGAAAGTGGAGGGTGATTTATACTGCAAAATTCACCATCCACTTTTGCTGTATGGAAAACAGAACCTCAGACGTCTCCTTTTTTTCTTTTTTGGGTGAACTATCCTTTAAGAATGTGCTCTGATTCCTCTATGTTTAATGTCACTTACCGAAGTAGTCTGACGGTCCTAACCTGCCGACCTCTACAAACTCCTCATTCTCTGACCTGCGCTGCAGAACGGCTGCACATCCCTGAGGAAACAGATGTCAGGACTTCAGAAAACGCAACACTTTCACCAACACAGACACACTTTCAGCAGACGGGATACTGCACCTCCAGGATGATGAAGAACTCGTCCCCTGGTTCTCCCTGAACCACGATCTTCTGGCCGTCCTCGAACTGCACCGGCTCCAGAGCGTCAGCTACAGTCAGACGCTCCCACTTATCCAGAGACTCTGCAGAGAGCAGAAACACTCACGATACAGGAACTACACAGACAAAGCTCTCTCTCTCTCTCTCTATATATATCATCTGTAGTTAGGGATGTAATGATTCACTCAACTCACGATGCGATACGATTCATGATGCTGATCGCACATCATGTAATTGTTTAGATTAAAGGGATAGTTCACCCAAAAATGAAAATTACCCCATGATTTACTCACCCTCAAGCCATCCTAGGTGTATATGACATTCTTCTTTCAGACGAATACAATCGGAGTTATATTAAATAATGTCCAGGCTAATCCATGCTTTATAATGGGAGTGGATGGTAGCCCAAAATTTGAAGTCCAAAAAAATTGCACCCATCCATTATAAAAGAAGTTCACACGGCTCCGGGGGGTTAATAAAGGCCTTCTGAAGCGACGCGATGTGTTTGTGTAAGAAAAATATCCATATTTACAACTTTATAAACCTTAATCTCTAGCTTCCGCTAACTGTTGTACGTGCGTTCATGAGAGTGGCATCCAGTGGAAGACGTAAGACGTAGGCGTAGCGTAAGCTCTGGTGAGAATATGCTAGTCTCGCGAGAAACAAGTTTTGTTTACATCAAAGGAAAACCAGTGTCCTCTTGGCTTCTATCGAAATCCTTCGACATTTTTCTTTACAAATCCTCGTTTTGTACTACTAATTCATGACCGGTGTTTTGTTTTGCTCTCTCCTCTGCGCTTCCGCGTGCGTCACTTCTGCGTTCTTCACCGCGTTTGCCTACGTCTTACGTCTTCCGCTGGACGCCAGTCTCTCATGAACGCACGCACGACAGTTAGCGGAAGCTAGAGATTAAGGTTTATAAAGTTGTAAATATGGATATTTTTCTTACACAAACGCATCGCGTCGCTTCAGAAGGCCACAATTTTTTGGACTTCAAATTTTAGGCTACCATCCACTTCCATTATAAAGCATGGATTAGCCTGGACATTATTTAATATAACTCCGATTGTATTCGTCTGAAAGAAGAA
>NW_015647124.1:2729572-2734082 GCF_001515625.1 Sinocyclocheilus rhinocerous
TACTTTAGCAAAGGAAAACCAGTCTCCTCTTGGCTTATATCAAAATCTTCCGAGATTTTCTTTTACAAATCCTCGTTTTGTACTACTAATTCGTGACCGGTGTTTTGTTTTGCTCTCTCCTCTGCGCTTCCGCGTGCGTCACTTCTGCGTTCTTCACCGCGTTTGCCTACGTCTTACGTCTTCCGCTGGACGCCAGTCTCTCATGAACGCACGCACGACAGTTAGCGGAAGCTAGAGATTAAGGTTTATAAAGTTGTAAATATGGATATTTTTCTTACACAAACGCATCGCGTCGCTTCAGAAGGCCACAATTTTTTGGACTTCAAATTTTAGGCTACCATCCACTTCCATTATAAAGCATGGATTAGCCTGGACATTATTTAATATAACTCCGATTGTATTCGTCTGAAAGAAGAAAGTCATATACACCTAGGATGGCTTGAGGGTGAGTAAATCATGGGGTAATTTTCATTTTTGGGTGAACTATCCCTTTAACTCTTTCCCCACCAAACACAGAATTTTCCGTGTTTTAACTGTTATACGCTCGGGGGCACTATTACACATCTCCTGAATGAGTCCACGATCTCCCAATCAAAAACACAGGCCACAAGCGATCTCATATGTAAGCAGATGCATATGAAAAATAATGCGATCATCAACAATAAACAGCATATAAATGAAAACTGCCAAATGTTACTGAGTGAAATGGCGATCCCGGAAGTGGTAAAGGACTGTGAAGCTTTGGGGGTGTTGATGAAAGCGATCTACTGCATCTATGCTTTGGTCATCAAACTGAATATGATCCAGATACAGTTTTTGATAAAAATGTGATTTTGAGAAAAAAAAAAAAAAATTTTTTTTTTTTTTATGAAGCTTACCTACATTCAAGTGTTGATAAAAAAAGAATGCTTGAAGCTAGAATAGATTTTTTTGTTTAAAAGTAGAGGCTCTGTTCTTTATTTTGATGCATTGCATGTTCAGATATTCATGCAACAAAATATTCGGGGGGCCATGAAATTTTAGTGAAAATTATCAAAAATGCTACATTTTTCAAAAACGCTGGCGGGGAAAGAGTTAAAAGAAGTCAGAAGCTCATGCATAGTTCATGGACTCTCATAAGGTCTGAAGAGACTCGTGTGAAATCATACAGGAGAGAAGCCAGTCTGATGAGTCTGTGGCAAACACTTTTACAGTGCTTGGATATTGTTCGGTCTTTTACTGCATATGATAATTCACACACAGAAAGTAGAAATGAAGTGAAAGTCATTACAAGATGATTAATTAAAACATTTCAAAATACATTTGCACTGTTTTGCATTTTGTGACTTTGAAATAAAATAAGATTCTTAAAAACAGTGTTAAAATATCATCTTCTTGTGAATTCATGTATCATCTCGTCTTGTCTCGTGAGCGAAGTGTATCGTCACACCCCTAATAACTAGATAGACAGATAGACTTACCTAAAATAGATACTTTGCTCAAGAACTCCTCGTACATCTTCCTCTTCCTCAATGTGCTTCCCTATGATCAAACACAGGACAGAAGGATGTTTTGGAGTATTGTTGTGTGTGTGTGTGTGTGTGTAAAGGGCAGCTGTACCATCAGTATTCTCCTGTAGCTGTCTCTGTCGATGCCCCAGAGCTTGACGTTGGTCTTGGCTCTGACAGTGGCGGCTCTCGGGGTGCCGTAGATCAGTGCCAGCTCTCCGAAGCTGCCGCCCTCCCCGATGCTGGTGGCCCACTCACTGTTCACATACACCTGTGAGGAAACGCACTCATGACCTGCTGTACCTGCATAATGTGCCGTATTGATTGAGAACAAATCCAGGGTGGCACTCTTAGGTTGTTTTTATGTGAAGATGTGTTTAGGATAACTCACATCCATTTCACCCTGATCGATGACATAGAAGTTATCACCCTCGTCACCTAGGAAACAAGTGTGAAACAAAACAGCAAAGGTAAATCAATGTATAAATAAGGTCAATATGATTGCTCATCAGTGTTTTTAAAGCTCTACCTTGCTGGATGACAGTCTCTCCTGCGATGTAGGTGACTGGAAACATGGCATCAAATATGTCACTGTAGGGTAAAACAGAAGACAAATTTGGTCAGTAAGTTATTTTATGTCTTTTACATCACCACACTTCCCCTGTTGCTTGATTTCATTAGGAGTTACAAACATTTCTGTATTACACGTTTTCTGAAATGTTATGTTTAAATATGCAAATGAAGCATTTTCTAATTAAATATGCGGTAATTCACATAAATATCCAGGATAAAATTCAAATCCAGTTTCAATATTTTTACAGAGGCGATTTTGGATTTCTCTTTTACGGAAGAGGATTAGGGCCAAGCAATAATAAAAAAATAAAACCATCTCGAGATTAAAATCGTTAAATTTCGAGAAAAAAGTCGAGATAAAATGTTGAGAATAAACTCGTTAAATTTCGAGAATAAAGTCGTTATGTTTCGAGAAAAAAACAACATTTTTGTATTACATGTTTTCGGAAATGTTATGTTTAAATATGCAAATGAAGCATTTTCTAATTAAATATGAGATAATTCACATAAATATCCTGAAAAAAAATCAAATCCAGTTTCAATATTTTTACACAGGTGATTTTGGATTTCTCTTTTTATCACTCCCTAAATCAGAAAGAAAAAAAACTGTATTTTTTTTAGGAATACAATGTTGTATAAAATCATGCAAATGACAGTGTTTGGTGTATGAAAATGTTGCTTAAGTGGAAAAAATAATCATGGCCTTTAAAGAATCTAAACACATATAGATAACGTGCAATAAAATAAACACTTAAAAGTTTGTTTTGCATTTTCCTTTTCACTAGTCTGGGGGAAAAAACTGACCAGTCCATGGGGAAAAAAAAAAGTTTTGCCTGTAGTGTCCTGCCTAAAAAACAAAATAATGGATAAAGGAACTAAAACACTAAGTCACCTTCTTTCATTGTCGTCCAGATGTGAGAAGAGCACATTCTTTTCGATGGCTTTGGCGAGAGCAGCCATGGTTTTGTAGTCTTTAGGAATGACCTTCACAGAGAAGACAGAAAACACGACCGATTGACCTATGGAGTCCAACACACGAGACATTACGTCATTCTGAGAGATACAGACCTTCCTGACGTAGGAGGTGGCGTCCTCCTCGGTGTAGACCTCAGCGCTGATGGCTCCTCTCCGCCTGCGGCCCTTCACCACCGGGTTCATGGGAGGAGACACCTCATCTTCACGAGAGTCTGAGCGAGAACTGGCCTTCTGCTGGTTTAAGAGCTGCTTAGCTTCCTCCTGCACATGAAGATGCATGAATATAAATATATATAAAAACAAAGATACATGTGGTTGTGCATTACCGCATGGGCCAACTGTTGTTGATGTTTACTGATCTGTTACTTTTAGGTCATGTCATGAATTCTGTACGAATAAGTGCAAACCTTTTCCAGCCTTTCGAAGTATTCTCTGAGGAAGGCCATGGGTCTGTCGGGTCGTGAGGTGCACAGCTGCACGATGCAGTCCTTCAGCAGCTGCTGGACGTTGTGTTTCTGCACGTATAACTCACATTCCCTCAGACTCTTCTCCTCCTCGCTGCTCACGCTGCCTGATGCCATGCTGAACGCTGGATCTGACCTTTGACCTGCAGTGGTGCACAAACACCAATCAATGCGTTACAATTACAACAAGTGACACAAGGACAACACAGCAAGATGCTGATCGAATGAAACCAGTGTCGATCTTTCTTGTTGAGAAGTTTAATACAAGAGAACAAAGCATAAGTGTTCGACAGCGTACAAAAATAAATAAATCATGAAAACATTCAATAAATACAAATGATCTAAATATAGTCTTTTTAATGAAATATCTTTAATATAAAATGTAACTTGGCGGACAAAATTAAATGGCATCACTTTACAATAAGGTTTCATTAGTTAACTACATTAGTTGACATGAAAAAAAAAAAAGTATAAAATGTACCTTAAAGTGCTACCAATTAAATAAATATATGCACCTAATTGCAGAAAATGCAGTAAAACTAAACAAACAAACCTTCAGCTGTCTCGAACCGTAATAATGTTATTCTGGATTTTTTAAATGGCGTGTGATGTACTTTGTTATGATGGAAAAAGAGGCTATTGCTGTGATTGCCTACAGAATTAATGCAGAAACACTCAGTCCAAAAAGTAATTAATATTCATGAAAATATCATTAATGTCTGCGCATGACTATAAATACATTTAAAGGGGTCATATGATGCTGCTAAAAAGAACATTATTTGGTGTATTTGGTGTAATGCAATGTGTTTATGCGGTTAAAGGTTCAAAAAACATATTATTTTCCACATACTGTACGTTATTGTTTCTCCTCTATGTCCCGCCTTTCTGAAACGCGTCGATTTGTACAAAGCTCATCGGTCTGAAAAGCCAGGTGTGCTGTGATTACTGTGTGCGGCAGCAACAATACTACAGCGAGAATAAAAGTTACGCCTTCTTTCTTTGCGTGAACGT
>NW_015647124.1:2734135-2740353 GCF_001515625.1 Sinocyclocheilus rhinocerous
AGGTAGGCGTGGCTGACTCTGAACTTTTATAAAGAATATCTCTTTGGATTTGAGACTTTAGTCTTTGCAACTTTACAGATCTTCTTTATGCACCAAGAGCTTGTAACACTCCAAAGAGAAAGGAAAGATTGAAATCGCATCATATGACCCCTTTAAAACACAGCACGGATTGAATGTTCTGCCGGAGCTGGATTCCCTCAGAGGACAGGAACAGGATTACAGCATCATCTCAGAGATGAGATTGATGTCAGTAATAATCTGGAGATTATCGTTGTTTCAACACACCTGGACAGTTTGATCCACTGCATGAACCATTATATACGCGTTTCCTATGATTATTTACAGAAAAACAACTTCATGCTGCAGGTTGATTATTATTATGTTGACATAAAATAATTTTTCCACTTCCAACAACATCAATCAGAATACTAGTAACGTTATATATAGAATGAAGGTTAAGCACACGATCATACATTTAGATCTATTTTACAAGACCAAAGGAACATTATTATGTGATGCGTATGAAATATTAGTTTAATACACAGACACATATCAAAACGCACCTTAGACTGTCTAAATACAACACAGAGCAGACATGTCGTTATCTAAAACGTACTCGAAACCTCAACGAGAACGTTAAAACCGTAAAACGCATAAAATATAAAAGGTTAGTGAGTGGTTTTGCTAAATGATATTTGAAAATAAGAAGCCATAAGTCTCTAAGAGAAGGCCGCTGAGCGGTCGCCATCTTTATCTGTATCATAAACAAATGTCATTTCCAGCATTTACCGATAATCATAGATGCTGCACGACAAAACATGACACGTTAACTACCGTTATTCCTTACCGAGCCTTTAAAACGCGACTCGGTTTCTGCGTTATTCCGTTATTCAGACGCGGCACAACTCTTTATTCTTCACAGGCGCTTGGACGTCTGCCCACCGGAAACGGTTAAACACCAATCAAAGTCTGCCAGTGACGTCAATTGGCCCCGTTCTCGCAAGGAAACGGTAACCCTTGGCAACATTAAAGAGCGCGTAGCACGACTAAACCTGGGTACCATACTCAGAATTTCCTTTATAAAACACTTGATCTTTAAAATCTTGATCTTTTATGTATGTTACCTGTTTAGACAGCTTTATTTTATTTTATTTTATTTTATTTTATTTATCTGTCTTATTTAATTTAATTTAATTTAATTTATTTTATTTTATCTATCTTATTTAATTTAATTTAATTTAATTTATTTTATTTATTTTATTTTGTGAATTGTATTAAAAATATATTGTTCTTGTTAGTTAATAGTTAATGCATTAACTAACGTTAACAAATTAAACCTTGTCGTAAATTGCTACCAATTAAATAAATATATGCACCTAATTGCAGAAAATGCAGTTAAACATTTTATATAAAATATATTTTATTTATTTTATTTTATTTTTACTATGATAAACAGTCAAATTAGATTACTCTTTCTAATACAGTGGACACTGCATTATTTTTATGAATTATTATATTATTTTTATGAATAAATGAATATTTTATGTACTTATTATTTACACATGTACGGTTTACGTATTATTTTCCTAGTGTCTCATGATTAAATTATGAATTATGTAAATGCATAATATTATTATGTAGATGCAGTAAACTTTGACCTTTACTATTTGGTATGTTTACCCTAAATATTATGAAGGAAGTGTATAAAATGGTCCTGAAATTATCTTCCTTGGCCTGGCAATTCTCATTGCCTGATACAGAATTTTTGGGAGGGCCAAAAATTATTTATTTATTATAATAAAGTATTACAGAAAAATAAAATGACATAATTTATTAATCTTTTAATTATTAAATAAAAAATATATATTTGATTTTTCCGTTCGAGCGCTGCAGCCGCGACTTTTATTTTGGAAACTGCGGTAAACACCGGAAGTTTCTTTGTTACTCAGTTCATGCTCCAAGTGAGCTGTGTTGAATGTGTGATCATCCTTCATGTGTTTCATTCCCCTGCAAACATGACCTGAATCATTTCATGAGCGATTCGGTCGAATAAGTTCACGGGACCGGGTTCGGTACGTATCTTTTTAATCTTTTCCGTTCCCCTGCCTGTGTATTTTGAGCTTCACCTGATGTGGATGTGCAGCAGAAACACAGCAGCCCTCGTTACTTTAATATGCGTTCAGATGCTTCTTTACGGGTTTGCTCGCTAATTTGTTCGTCCATTGTCCGACCTGGATTGTCTTTGTTCTTCTGTCGCAATGTAACGTTTATCTTCTGATCAGAAGTGAAAGTGTTGCTGGACACCTGAGATCATAACCCGTCTCAGTGTTACAGTGTGTCAATCATAACCATGAGAGTGGAACCAGGTCAAGTGTGGGTTTCCAGTGCAGACAGATGGCAGATGTGCGCATGCACTTCAGGCTCTCACGCTCATAGTGCATCTTTGCTAGTTAGTATTATATTATATTAGTCCTGAAGTGTGCTGAAGTGCAGGAGTAATGTTCAGTAAATGTGCTAACAGGACATGTGAGAGTATCTGCTGTAAGACAAAGGTTAAGCCTTCCCAATTACAGTGCAAAGCTCCTTACTTTTGAAGGAAAAGGAACTTCCCATGCAAACACATTCAGGTCGTGTCCAGTAGAGTGGATGCATGCCTTTATTTACTCACTTTATGCTGAACCTTTGAAATGCAGATTGTTAGGGACAGCCATCAGTCACCGTCCAAATTCATTGCATTTTTTTCCATAAATTGAAAGCGATTGGTGACTGTAATTCGGCTAATGTCTGTGTAAATTAAGTCATGCGAATAGGAGCATGCCAGTGAGTAAATGATGAATACTTAATGCTTAAATTAATTCTTGTAGGCAAATAAATTGTGCCTATTTATGTTTATTTATTCCTGTATTAGTTATTAAATGTAATATCATTGTTTTATTCATTATTATATTTTAATGGATGCATTTGATCAGATATTAAATACTTCAGTGCTGTTTAATTTAGACAAAGAAGCTCAAATATAAGATTTGTATTTATTAATTATTGTGTTTATTATTGTTTTATTAATTATTATATACATTTTTAAATGGATGCATGTGACCGCATTTTGATGGATGCATTTGATCAGATATTGAATACTTCAATACTGTTTAATTTAGACAAAGAAGCTCAAATATAAGATATTTTTGTTTATTTTTGGTCTCTGCATAATCTCCATACTTCCATTCTTGTTATTTCATAGCAAAAATTACTTTTTTTCCCATCAAAACATTAAAATCTATATACTGACCATAGAGTTTACATTCAAGCATCATCTTTTCTTAACCCTGTGATACAAATATATTGAATCGGTGTTAATATTCATATACTATTATTTATTATTTTGTTTTTTTGAATATTAAATTTTAGTAATTTTTTTACATTTCATTTATCTTTAGTGTTATTTATTTCAGTTCTAGTTTTAGTAATTTAGAACTTCTTTTCTTATTCTTATTTAATTTCATTTAGTTGCCATGTAGTTTTCATTTTCTTTTTTTCTATACGTTTTTTAAATAATTTTTTTTCTTCTAATATTTCTTTTTTTTTTTTTTAACTGTTATAAGTAGTTTTTAATAATACAAAAATAGTTAACCATAACAACACAACTTTTTTCCCCCTAAATTTCAAACTGATAATATGGAATTAATAATTGGAAATGATTCATTCTGATAGAGGCTAACATCTGTAGTGGTCACCATGATGCATCAGTGAGTTAAAGTGTTTTTCTTTTATCATAACAACGTGGTAACCATGTGACCTCAAGATGACATCATGGTGTCAGGTCACGCAGTTGTTTTTGCCACAAGCTCAGCTTCCACCTGCGACATTTGGAAAAAAAGAAGTGTGTACGGGTCACGGGTGGCCAGATGTCCCGTCTCATTTGAACCCCACGGGGCGTAGATTAAAACATCTTGTAACTAATACTCACTTTCATCAGTCACTGTCCGTATCAGATGAGCTCTTATTGTCCTCCTGAGGAAGTGCATGCAGTGCCGGGTTACACTGCTCTTGAGACTTGAAGCTATTCTTAAGTTGGTTGTTGTCACATAAGGTGAACTGCCAAGAACTTGATCAAATATTTAGTGTTTTTTTCTGTCTCGGACATTAGTTGATAATCCTGTGCAATAGTTATCCACCCCCTTGATATGTATTTTGAGCTCGCTATGTTTTATCTAATCAAACTAATGCTTTTGTATGTCAGAGAAGGTGTGTGTGAGTGTGTGTGTGTGTGTGAGTGAGTGTGTGTGTGTGTGTGTGTGTGTGTGCGCGCTGCACTGCTGGAGTAAGCGTCTTGGAAATGGGCTTCAGGGCAGTTTCTGTCTTGATACAGATGAGTTAGAACAGTTTTTGTTGGGTCCTTTTTTAATATATTTATTTGATAAGAGAATCAGAAATCATAACAGCTGGGTAAGGACTTTTACGTTATTACAGTCTGTGTGCCTGAAAGATTTAGTAAGATCTTTAGAAGAGATTCCAAAAATATCTTTTTCTTTATTCATTTACTTTTTTTCTGGAATATTTTCTATATGTGTGTGTGTTTTTTATTTCATTATTTTTAAATGTGAATTTATTATTTAGTTTTCTAGAATAGCTTGGAATGTCTTCTATATGTATATATATATATATATGTGTGTGTGTGTGTGTGTGTTTAGTTTTATTTATTTACTTATTTATTTAGTTTCCTAAAACATCTTGGAATGTCTTCTGTATGTGTGTTTATTTATTTAATAATTTAACATTTTAAATTTATTTTAATTAATTAATTAATTTTATTTAATTTTATTATTTTTTCTGGAATACTTTGGAATATCTTCTATATGTGTGTGTGTATTTAGTTTTTAATTGAATTAATTAATTTGTTTGTTTTTATGGGATATATTGGAATATACTCTGTATGTGTGTGTTTATTAGATTTTTTTTTCATTTATTAATTTTTAATATTTATTAACTAATTAATTTACTTCTTTATGTATTTATTTTTCTGGAATATTCTGGAATGTCTTCTTTTATTGTTTTCCTCTTCATTTAGGGAGGCACTTTATTCTCATATATAATAATAATAATACAAAAAAAAAATAATCTAATCAATAGAGTTATAATTGTTGATCATCAGTCATTTGTTAATCACAGAAGTCTTTGCTTCTTTAGGCTGCTGTATTATTTACTGGATTTGTGTGCTTGATGAAGACCCTGAAGGTCAGGAAGCTTGTGTTTCTGATTTCTGGCGGCGGCGTACAGGTCGGGGTGTTTGTTAGCTGTTAGCGTGGGTGTGTGTGTGTGTGTGTGTGTGTGTGTGTGAGCTCCTGTCGTTGTGTGTTGAAGGCAGTGGGATGCGCAGCTGGAGGTGGTTCCTCTCCAGAGTCATGCGTCTCTTCCTGCGCTGGTTCAGGCTCTGTCCTCGACGAGGACGCAGAAAGCGGCCGAGCCGATTACGAGACCTGTGGAACTATGGGACGGTGCTGCTGAAGTCCCTGTACTACAACGTCCTGACCAATTCAGACACGGTGCTGGACTGTGTCTTTGAGCCCATCTACTGGCTGGTGGACAATATGACCCGCTGGTTTGGAGTGGTAGGAGGAATACCATCTGATTTCATAATTAAAATTTTTTTTATAGTGTTTTAGCACCAAGCAAGTTGCATCCATCATAAAAGCTAGTGCATAGTTCACAGTCTCTCTTTTAAAGTGTGTTTAAAGTTTAACAGCGTACAGGATTGACCATTTCTAATCCCTGGTCTCTGTTTCCCGGTGAAGGTGTTTGTGTCTCTGGTGATCGCCTTGACCAGCTCCGTGGTGATTATCGTGTATCTGTGTGTGCTGCCCATCATCTTCAGCACGTACCCCGTTCACTGGATCCTCTGGCACCTCTGTTACGGACACTGGAACCTGCTCATGCTGGTCTATCATTACTATAAAGCCACGACCACATGTCCGGGGTTCTCGCCGCAGGTATTTTTCACATTCAGTAGATATTTCAAAAAATTATTTTATTTTATTTATTTATTCTGGAATATCTTTTTGTGTGTGTGTTTTTTTTTTTTATTTGAATTTTTATTTATTTAGGAATATCTTTTTGTGTGCGTGTTATTTTTATTTTCAAGTTTTTTTTTTTAATTTAGAATTTGTATTTATTTAGGAATATCTTTTGTGTGTGTATTTATTTTTATTTTCAAATGTTTTTTT
>NW_015647124.1:2740670-2756262 GCF_001515625.1 Sinocyclocheilus rhinocerous
TTTTTTCACTCCCTTTCAATTTTTTTTTTTTTTTTTATTTTCAAATTTTTTTTTTTTTTTTAGAATTTTTATTTATTTAGGAATATCTTTTGTGTGTGTATTTATTTTTATTTCCAAATGTTTTTTTATTTTTATTTAGAATTTGTATTTATTTAGTTTGATCTTCTATATATAAGCGTTTTTAAAGAATTTGTATTTATTGATTTAATTTAATTTATATTTAGTGTCACATTTTAAGTAATCAATATTGTATAACAGTCGGATTCCAAAAGTGAAAATCCCATTCATTTTCTCCATAGGGGAACTGATTTTTAAGGATAACTAAAAAAACCTTTAAAGACACACTTACTGTGAGCTCAGAGGTTGTTAATCAATATTTCCCATGATTCTGCAAAGAAATCTCCACAATCAGAGATTCACATGTAAATAGTGCCAAAGAACTCCCCTGAAATTCAATGTAATTCAGTCAGCTTTCCTTCACCTTCTTAAATATTTATTTATACATTTAATATTAAAAGCAAAATTCAAATACTTTTTTACTTCAAATCCAAGTTTGTAATGTTGTGATTCTCCCCATAGCTCATTGGATTGGTTAATGGCTGATATCTCCTAAATGAAGACTTTCTAATATCCCTATAAGAAAAATGAATGGAAAAATAATTATTTTTGCTATTTTCTGAGTCCTTTGCAAATGTATTTAAATCAAAAGCAAACTGTTTTTTTTTCTTTTTTTTAATATTTAGCATTATAATTAAGTGTTTGTTACTCTGTGTTTTGTTTTAGGAAAAGAGTGATATACCAACTGTTACTATCTGTAAAAAATGTATCGTTCCCAAACCAGCTAGAACCCATCACTGCAGCATCTGCAACCGGTACGTACATGAATGAATGAATAATTAATTTAAATTATTATTTTTAAAATAATTCATACACTTAATTTTTCATCAGATTAATCAAAAAGAAAAGGTCAGTTTAATCAATTATGAAAATAATGTTTTAAATAAAATAGTGTTTTTTTGTGTGTTTGTTCCATCTCAGGTGTATTTTGAAAATGGACCACCACTGTCGTATCCTTGTGAAGCAGCTAGTAAACAAAACCGACCTTACGAAACGTGAAAAAGTAATGTTTCATTATTATGTGACAGTGTTCTGTTGAGGTTTCCGTCTTAACTGAGCTCTCATCCAGCCTGGTTAAATAACTGCGTGGGTCATTTCAACCACCGTTACTTCTTCAGTTTCTGTCTGTTCATGACCATGGCCTGCATCTACTGCAGCATCAGTGCCAAAGACATGTTCCTGGACGCTTACAATGCCATCGAGGTCAGTCTTCATCAGCTTCTTGACTTCCTGTTGGGGAAGCTCTGAATGCCTTCAGATTGTTTTCTCTGTTGATTTACATGCACTAGCTTTTTATGTCTCTTCTGCTCACCAAGGCTGCATTTATTTGATCAAAAATACAGTAAAAACAGTAAAAATGTGAAATAATATTACAATTTTAAATAGCTGTTTTCTATGTAAATATATGTTAAAATATAATTTATTCCTGTGATCAAAGCTGTATTTTCAGCATCATTACTCCAGTCTTCAGTGTCACATGATCTTCAGAAATCATTCTAATATGCTGATTTGCTGCTCTGATTGTAATCAATGTTGAAAACAGATGTGTTGCAGAATATTTTTGTGGAAACCGTGATACATTTTTTATCAGGAAGTTCAAAAGAGCAGCATTTATTTGAAATAGAAATTTTTTGAAACATTATAAATCTATCTACTCTCATTTTTGATCAATTTAATGCATCCTTGATGAGTAAAAGAAAGAATTTCTTTCTAAAAACGCTTCTGGCGGATTGTTGGATGGTGGGCTTGCGTTTGTATTGTTTTTGCAGTCAGGCAGGTATTTGGACGCTCACTCTCAGGGGGAGGCGGTCCCGGGGGCGGGGCTAATCTATATCTCATTCTCACAGCAGGTAGAAGCTACACAGAGGCTGCAGCTTCACACTGGCAAAACTCCTAGAGGGCAATAACTTCAGTTACTGTACTGTTACTGTACGGAATGTTCCAGGTTAAATACAAGTACAGCCTGTTTTCAGTTTATTTCATGTTCGCGCTAATGCTCTTACAAGAGAAGTCTATGGTGCAAAGCATTGTAGACTCTTTCTCAAGACCTACATTATGTGTTAACGTGACACTACAGGCATTAAAATCACCTATGAAATATTTTAGTAGTCCCACTAATAAAAGGCTGATTTAGCCAACTTTAGGTTGACAATAATTGCAGATATCACATGCATCATAATCACAGACAGATGCATTTGAAATGCTTATCAAGTGGACATGAATATAAACAATTAGCTGTTATTTGAAAGGTAATCTTGGCTGTTTGTTACGGTTGCTGTTCGAATGAAATCCACATCAGATATTAGCGGCTGCGCAGATGCTGATCATTGAGTTTAAGAGTTTCTGCCCAGTGAACTGCAGCCGCAGACAGTAGATGAAGAAGCACTAGTTCACACAGTGTCTGTAGCAGCGTAGAATATTAGTGAGATCTGTAGACTAATTGTGAAAGTTTTGGTTTTAGCTGTGATTAACATGATTGTCTTGTTAAAGGAACACTCCACTATTTTTGAAAATAGGCAAATTTTCCATCTCAGACGGAAAATTAAAAGTTGCGATTTTAAGGAACTTTGCTGCCGTACCATGGGTGCAGCAGGCGCAATGATATTTAGAATGACATACGTTGGTTATGTTGACAGAAGTTAGCCTATTTTCAGGCGCTGCGTAAAACTCAACTGTTTAACTCTAGGGGAGATGGAAAATGAGCATATTTTCAAAAAAAGTGGAGTGTTCCTTTAAGGGGAGTCTTTTTTTTATGTTGAAGAGCTCCTATCAAACACCTCCACCCGCCTTCACCCGTCAGGAGAGGATGGTTCATAAGAGCCTCGTTTATCTGTGGGTGTTGACGAGGTAAGACGTCTTACTTTACACTCAGCATGTGTTTCTCCTGTGCTTGCGGCCTGACGTTTCTGACGTGTTTTCAGTTCAGTGGCTGTAGCGTTAGGAGGCCTGACACTGTGGCATGCGATACTGATCACCAGAGGAGAGACCAGCGTGGAGAGACACATCAACCACAAAGAGAGAAGACGACTGCGACTGAAGGGCAAGGTAAGAGAAGTATGTGCTCATCAGATTAGCGGAACAGAACCACCAATTTGGAAGAAATAAGACCAAGGTATACACTTTGAAGTCACTAAATGCAGTTGGAAAAAATATTATTTAATTAATAATTATTAAAAAATTAGTAGTAGTAGTAGTATTAATAATAATAATAATTTGATTCAAATTTGATTATTTATTAAATTTTTTAATTGTTGGTTTTCAGGGAGGAAGTTCTAAAACTAGCAGCACAAAATGCAATATGTGCAGAGTTTTGAAGTAGTACTTGATGTTGATATTGTTGTTGTTCTTAATAATCATAATAGTAATTTTATTTTATTTTTTTGTTTGTTTGTTTTGGAGATGAAGTTATATCAAGTTAGCAGCACAATTGCAAAATTAATTTCTAAATCTCATAATAAAATAAGACAAAACAAGTTGTATTCTCAAAACTCACAAAACTGTTGTGAAAACGACTGTCTGTTCGCAGGTTTTCCGTAATCCATACCACCTCGGAAAAATTAACAACTGGAAAATATTTTTGGGTGTTGAGAAGCAGAGGTGAGATGTTTTTATTATTCCCCAATTTAGATGTAGGTGAAAGTTGAATGTACAACTATTTCTCATTAAATATTTTTTAATATCTGCTTTTTTTTTTCTTTTTCAATTGTCTGTAATTCTAAATGTTTTTCTTATCCACCAGTGACTGGCTGACGCGAGTTCTGCTGCCCTCCAGTCATCTTCCTCGCGGGGAAGGCCTGACGTGGGACGGTCCCGCACACAAGAACAACACCATGGCCATATGACCTCACAGTCATGGACCTGATGGATTAGATCCGTTCATAAATTCATATCATGAACTCTGATGACTGAAGGGGTCTCTGCATCACTCCTGTCCTTTACAAATGAACAATCTCTTATTAGAGGTTTTTAATGGTGGTCTACTGAAATGTGTGTTTATGGTACAGCGCAAGATCCTTTTCTCGACACGTGCGAGTTCAGAGTAGGACTTGGTGCCAAAGGCTTTATGTGAATGGATTGTGGTGACATCTGTGGAATATTTATATTTTTTAACTCAGACATTAATGGGAATCTGTGTTCTTTATAAAACTATTTGAATGTCCAGATATTTACAAAGTGGTCCCTGCATTTTTTTCAAATGAAGTTAGTTTGCCTTCTTTTGCAAATGTTTTCTAATGAATAGGTTTTACACATGAAATACGTCTGCAGTTTTACCGTGTTTACTGTGGGCTCCAGAAGTCAGAGCACTGGGGGAAAAAAAGTACATAAATATTTTATATTATTTTACATTATCTAATTTTCACATTATAGATTAAAAGCATAAACATTAACATGGATTTTAGGATGCCTGATATTTGATAAGTTCCCTGTTTGCTTTAACTTGCTTGTGCAAGTAATAAGTTATTACTTATCATAAAAAAAAAAAAAGTCATTGTTGTCCTAAAATTATTACAGACTCATAATATTTGTACAAGTATATTTATTTCATGTCATAGATTTAAGTTTTTTTCTAAATCCTAAAACAAGGTTTTGTTAATAAAAAAAAAAAAATCATATTAGGTAACATTACAGTAATGTCTCATTTGTTAATATTAGTTAATGTATTAGCTAACACTGACATTGAGCAATATGTTTTTTAATGCTTTTATTAATCCTTGTTACTGTTGGTTAATGAAAATGCAATTGTTCACTGAACGTGCATTTATGTTAATAGATACAACTTTTGATTTAAAAAAATGTATTAGTAAATGTTGAAATTATAAATACTGTATAAGTATTTTGTTGTCAGTTCATGTTAAGTAATGCAGTAAACAAATGAAGCCTAAAGTGACCATATTTTCAACATGTTCTCAGACTTTTGGATTCCCCATAAATGTAAGCAAGATGAAAATATTGTTTTGCTGTTTCAATGATTTGAGTAATTAGATCATTTTGTGGGTTAACTACCTGAAATATGTTACTTAAAAAGGTTAATATTAAGGCCAGTCCAGCACATTCTGTACAAATGAACTAGTGTGATATAAAATCGCAATAAAACAGTACTGGGAAATTGAGACACATTTGCATCTTTACTTTTTAAACATAAATTCTGTTTGACCTAAATCTTCTTTTGTTCGTCTTTTCTTCGCGCTTTGAAGCAGCCCATTATTAATATATTAATTTGTAATATATTTCAGCATGGCATTACTGTAGCAAATTCCTGTCTTTTTCGGTTTTGTTTTATGGTAAGTTCAGGACCTGTCCGTTGACGCAGGAGACCGTTTTTCGAAAGGGAACTACAGTTCAGGGTTGCCAGGTTTTCACAAGAAAACCCGCCCAATCGCTACTTAAAACTAGCCCAATGGCCTTTCGGGGGCTCCCCTGTTAAAAATCGCTTCCAGGGGGTAAAATACAAGTTTTTTGGCAGGGTTCCCCTGGTAAAATTCGCATTCCACGGGTTAAATATGTTATTGGAGTCGCTTCAACCCGCGGACATGAAAAACAACCCCGCAGCAAGTGTTAAAGTAGCCCAATTCCGCGGGAAAACCGCGGACTTGGCAACACTGCTAGTTCACAAAACACTTCGGTTTGAATCCGCCCGTTTCCTACGTCACAGACATTTTAACCAATCCCATCAACCTGCGGGGCGGGGCTTTTCATAACTGGTGAAAGGGTTCTATGTAGAACGTTTTTGCCGCGTTGAGTGATGTAGCCAATCACAGACATATCTGTTGCTATCTTGAATACGCTGGCCAATCAGATGTGTCTAAGATCAGAATCCACTTAACGCTCAAAAAACTAGTTTTTGTTTCAGTGCTCTATTCAGCACTCTCGCGAATCCTCTCATTACAACAAAGTGTTGACATGATGTAAATAAGAGGTTCATTGTGCAGTGTAGAGCTTCACTGGTTATAACGGAAAACTTCGTGAACGTTTTATATTGCGTTTACTAAACGGCGTGAAAGTGGAGCAGGTCCGACTGAGAGGCGGGGCTAATTAGCATATTCATGATTCACATACTAAATGAGGTAAGGGTGCAGTTATATTCAAGCCATTTTAAGACATTAAGAAATTACCATTTGAAAAAAAAAAAAACGTTTATGTGTGTCCTTTTGATGATCAAAGATGCATTTTAAGGGATTCAATCCATGACTTTAAGTTGTTTTGAAAAAAGTATGTAAACAAGTACAAATCGGCCAGTAGATGCATGGAGTGTTGGTGGTTTTTGTGTCTGAGTTGAGAAAATAATTCATGCAATTTTAAAGACTTAGTCATTGAATGAATTTTGTACCAAAGCAATGATAAATGATTCAGTTTAGCTCACATAGACTGCTGTTGTGCTCACTGTGTGGAGTTTTCAAAAAGTGACCTAAGCATTGAAAAAATTGTCATGATGTTGCTAAAAAGAACATTATTTTGTGTATTTGGTGTAATGAAATGTGTTTATGCGGTTTAATAGTCAAAGTTGTGTCACAATCTACACATTTACAAAAAGTTTTATTTGCAGGTTATGACACTTAAATATTGTTTTATATTCTTGGCATCAGTTTTGTCAGCTTGACCTTTAAGTTAGTCTTGTGAAAATGAACTACAACCAACCCTGTGGCTAATGAAACAGTGTAAAAATACTGACATTAGGAGTCATATCAACAGCAGAATCGAGAGAGATCGGTATCCTGCATCAAACTAACATTCCTATAATAGTGACACGGCATGATTGAACAAATGATAACTGAACAAATGATAACGTCACACGTGCTGCTGGCACACGATGCACTGCGGCTCATGTGTCTGATTTACTCTTGATTCAGCATCCGCTGCCAAAGCTCAGTGCATCACTAGGTTTCATGTTCAAGCAGTGTGTGTGGCTGTTTGTTTAGCCACATCTGTGCCCAGACTCATGCCATATCATAAAAAAGAGGGTAAGGGAGTAAAATCAAAAGCTGTGAGCGGTTATGGGTCATCAGCAGCACTGATCTGTTCATCTTCCACCGGGGCTTCCTAACAAAAACCTACGGATGAGATACGCCACATTAGATGCTGTCAGTGGAAACCTCAAAGGTTTAGATATGTCAGACTCACCATTCTCCTCGAGCCACCATGGCCTCCATCCTCACCAGCCTCTTTGTGTCATCCAGAGGAACAGCAAGCGCTTTCAGGACTCTGGCACGGAACGGCAGTACCTGAAACGGACACCAAAACTATTAATAGCACAGTCAAGTCAACATGATTTATTATTAGATGTCTGGTCTTATTATGCATAAATCGTTTGTGGCTGTTATTCAGAAGGATACATTTAAACGGCTACATTTGGCATTCTCTGCTTAAATGCAATCAAACAAAACAACATATTTACAACATATTTTCAGAAGCAGCGTTCCGAAGTTTGGGGTCAATTAACCTGCCTGACTGCAAAAACAATACAAACGCAAGCCCACCATCCAACAATCTACCAGAAGTGTTTTTAGAAATAGAAAAACATTTATTCTTTTATTCCGCGAGGATGCAATAAGTTGATCAAAAATGAGTTGACAATGTTACTAAAGATTTCTACTTCAAATAAATGCTGCGCTTTTGAACTTTCCATTCAGCAAAGAATCCTGAAAAAAATGCATCATGGTTTCCACACAAACATGAAGCAAAAAAGTGTTTCTTGAGCAGCAAATCAGCATATTAGAATGATTTCTGAAGATCATGTGACACTGAAGACTGGCGTAATGATGCTGAAAATTCAGCTTTGATCACAGCAATAAATTACATTAAAAAAATTTATTTATATATACACATACACAAACATGCATACTATAGATAGATAGATAGATAGATAGAAAAGTCATTTTAATTGTAATAATATTTTACAATATTACTGTTTTTACTGTTGGTGAGCAGAAGAGATTTCATTTTTTTTTTTTTTTTATCTTACCAACCCAAAACTCTTGAATAAATTTAACAATTTTACTACAAGTAAATTTACTTGTTAATAATTTGTAATAATAATAACAACATTTTTTATAATCTTAAGATATTTAATACAAATATTTTATCATGTGATCAAATAACAGTGACATTATATATATTTGTATATATAAAATTCAACAATTTCCATGATGTTTTAAATTTTTCACATTACATTTAAATGATTACAAATTAATTAAATTAAAAACGTATTTAAATTTTTTTCTTTTTTCTTTAAAACTTATTGATTCATATTTTTTAAATCAAGTAATAATGACTGCACTATTTAGGGCTAACTGATGCCGTTCATAAGTTCTCATGATTTTCTTACCATATGTTCAGGCAGGCGAGAGAGCGCATGAACACACTGGAGCGACGCAATTCTCACTTTCTGTCGGAGTGGAGATAAAGTCAAAATCAGACGAGTGTTGTCAGACTGACTAAAATCAAATGCACTGTTGAATTCAGTACCATAGCAGGGCTGGTGGTGAGGGTCAGCAGGCGGGAGAACAGCGCCTCCAGCTGGTTCCTGATGGCCGCTGGTGGCTCCAGCAACACTGGCTGCAGGCAGGACAGAGTGGAGAGCTGGACCGCCTGATCCGCACACGATAGCGCTTCCAACAGCAGCGGCAGCAACTGGCCGGGAACAGCACACAACACTCATTTAACACAACGCCTTTCAAAAAACACATCTGAAATCATTTACTTGCACAAATTCAACTCACCACAGGAAGCTCTGTGAGCTGGACCTGTCTGGGAAGGTTACTGACAATGTGGGACAGTGCCTTCAAATAATAAGACTTCTTCTCTGTGGAACAAAAACAACAGTTTAGATAGCAAGCAGAGCGGTTCAGTCACACCGCGGGTTTAGACAGGAAGTGGTAATCAAGGTACCCTGCTCTGCCGAGTTGAAGCCTTGAATGATTTTGGTCGTGTTTTCAGCGAAAAAGCGCTGTCGGTACATAATGCGCACGTCGGCGTGGCAATTGCGATTGAGCACATCCAGAGAGTCGCTCATGAGGACGCAGAAACCATCAGCCACCTGAGATCCTAACGCCGGGTCACTCAACAGAGCGAAGAGCTGAAGGACAGAAGTGAGCATTCAAACACTGAACCTCTGAGACATGACTGGAAAGAGAGGAAGAAGAAACAAAGAGACTACCTTGTCGGTCAGGGCTGTTGATAGCGGATGGTACCGTAAGAGCAGGGCTTTAGACACCTGTACAAAAATATGTGTTGATCAATGTTTGTGTGAATAAAAGACTACATTTAATCTGTTGAGAATACAAAGACTTGGATTAAACGGCTTGATTGATATGGATTACTATTATGAACTTTTTGAAGCATCAAAGTTTTGGTTGCATGGACAAAAATAATTAATTAGAGATTATCAAATTTAACTCCATTTGTGTTTCAAAGACAAACAGCAGTTTTATGGGTTTGGAACGACATGAAAGTGAGAAAATTACAATTTTCATTTTTGGGCGAACTATAAACATTAAAAAGGAAAAAACAACAACAAATTTTACTACAACATTTCCCATTTTTCATTAAAGGGGTCATATGATGCGATTTCAAGTTTTCCTTTCTCTTTGGAGTGTTACAAGCTGATTGTGCATAGATAAGATCACTAAAACAATTAAACTAAAACGAATAAATAAAAAATAATACATACTAATATAAAATATTAAAAATAGACTTTAAAAAAATTAAAATGACAAACACAACAAAATTAATAAAGCTTTAAATAAAACAAAATTGAAACCAAAATCTAAAAATAAAACCTATTTCAAAATATTAACAATATCTATAAAACTATATCAATGATAATAAAATAATGCCAACTACACATTTAAAATACTCAAAACATGTTTTATTCAATATATACATGTGTATTAAATTGGCTTATGTACTAATAAATTGCTGACACAGTAATAATGTCTTTAAAGGAAGACAATAAACAGATTAAAAACACTGTTATTAAATCTAGACTTCATTCTTCAACGTTATATTTTTATGTTTTTATATTATGCTTATGCTCATATACTGTCTAGTAATGGACTCTGTTCAGTACTTTGGTCAGCATTGCTGTTTAAATGTGCTATATAAATAAATCGTACATATTTTAAATGATAATTAAGTCTTCTGTTGTACCATTTACAATATTTGAAACTTTTCACTAGCTTAAATTTGAGACTTTTTAAGGAGCCCTGTGTGAACGCCGGGTACTGATGTGGAAATCAATACAATGTAAGAAAGACACTCTTGATCATGTGATTTTGTGATTACCCAGAGCAGCAGAGTGAACGCTTGTGTCCGCTGAGCAGAGGAAACGTTCTCCAGCTCCACACTGATCCTCTTCATCACTCTCTCCAGCACCGCGTCTAGAGCTTCACCTGAACACACACAGCATACGTGATATGCAGATCAGGTAAATCAACTCCAGAGCTCAAATAACACATTCATTATTCCAGCGACGTACATCGAGAGAAAACAGTCTTCCATTAGATCATGTAGCACAAAATTTAGGGCATGTGATTTGGGAAGAAGATAAATCCTGTGAGTACCTGCCGGCATCTTGTTGACCAAGCCAGCGAAGCATTTGGCTGCAAAGGTGTAGGAGAACAGGTGTGGACCGGTACAGCTCAGATCCTCCAACTGCACCAGAAGCCTGTCAATCTCAGGAATCTCCACCTGTCGTGAAGTGAATGAATGGCATGAACTGTCCCATAAATGCTGTTTCTTCCTCTCAAACAGCCTTAAAAATATTTATTTTGGTTCAGCCAATGCACATATGCAGTCTTAAGCGCAAGACTCCGTTTCTATGGAAACCAGAACTTCACAAACTTATATACCGGCTGTTGCTTTAAGAGATTTCTGCATTTTTTCATCCATTGTTAAATGTTTGAAAATGAAAAAATTAACACAGCCATAAATACTAGTACTGTAATTTTACAGATGCACTATAATATAAAATTATGTTGATGAATATTTTATTTTTCTTAAATACTAAACTTTTTATTTTACAGAAATGTAATATTACAATAAAAATATCATCATATAAATAGTAAAAATATTATTTTGTTATTTATATATTTTATAGTAATATTTCATTGCAAAACAAAATAAGTATTAAATAAACATAATAATAATAATAATAATAGTCATATTTAGGAACGAAGATAACTTAGTATTGTAATTTTACAAATAAAATGGTTGGTTATTATTTTTTTCTTAAAATACTAGACTTTTTATTTTACAGTGACATTTTCCAACAGAAATAATCAAATAATAATTAGTATTTTTATTTATATTAATGTTTTATTGTAATTTAACTGTAAAACAAAATCTAATATTAAAGAAAAATACAATAATAATAATTGTTATCGTTAATTATTATAGTCATATTCAGAAACGAAGACAGCTATAAATATTAGTATTGTAATTTTACAGTTGTCCTGTAAAATTGTTGATTATTATTATGTTTCCTGAAATATTAGTTATTTTTCAGTGAAATACTACAATAAAAAAAAAAAATCTAATAAATATGATTTGTTTTATATATTTATATTGTTTTTATATTATATTCTATACCTATATTGTTTTTATTGTAAAATGTCACTGTAAAACAAAATAATGGAAGGACTAGTAGTAGTAGAGCAAAAATTTAATTTACAATTTAAAACGCAATTGCAATTCTTATGAAAAAAAAAAAAAAAAATCCCCAAATCTTACAGTATAGGATTCTGATGAAAAGCCCTGTACTGAATAAATATTCTGATGAAACATGACGGTTTAACTCACGCTGCGTGGAAAAGAGCAGACGCAGGCCATCAGCAGACACACCAACTGAGACGGACCCCGAGACTCCGCCTGGCTCTGGAGAAAACAAGGACAATTAATAAAGCAGCAGCACACAAACAAACCCTCATCTCCAGACGACACTACAGATGCTGCTGCCAGAACATGGGAGAACTTTATGACGATACTTAAGATACTGATGATTAGGGCTGTGACGATAAATCGATGCAGAATCGATTCGTGGATGGCTTCTGAGATCTTCCGAATGCATCGTGATTCTCTCTGGAATCGATTCTGAGCTTATATTTCAACAGCAGATGGCGCTCTACTCTAGTTTTTATCCACACACTCAAATGCTCATGAAGAAGAGCGCTTGCGTGTTCGGCTGAGTCTGTAATTTCACTTTAGCTCGGAATGCTTTTATGACGCCAGATTAATGTAAACACAGCCCACTGTGAACACCCTTGTAATTCGTTTCAACCTTTTCGAATTTTATGAATGATTATTTTAGATTCAAATGTGTGTAAGGATTTGGAAACAAGCAGAGTACGGCTGTTTCTAAAGCATGCAGCACCATCTGCTGTTCAAAACTAAGCTCAGTGATGATTAGGGCTGTGACGATAAATCGATGCAGAATCGATTCGTGGATGGCTTCTGAGATCTTCCGAATGCATCGTGATTCTCTCTGGAATCGATTCTGAGCTTATATTTCAACAGCAGATGGCGCTCTACTCTAGTTTTTATCCACACACTCAAATGCTCATGAAGAAGAGCGCTTGCGTGTTCGGCTGAGTCTGTAATTTCACTTTAGCTCGGAATGCTTTTATGACGCCAGATTAATGTAAACACAGCCCACTGTGAACACCCTTGTAATTCGTTTCAACCTTTTCGAATTTTATGAATGATTATTTTAGATTCAAATGTGTGTAAGGATTTGGAAACAAGCAGAGTACGGCTGTTTCTAAAGCATGCAGCACCATCTGCTGTTCAAAACTAAGCTCAGAATCGACTCGAGAAAGACTCGTGATGCATTGGGAAAATCTCAGAATCGATGCGGACTCATTTCTCGATTGACGATGCATCGGTTTATTTTCCCAGCCCTACTGATGATCTGAGAGACGTTGGTATGGGCCAGACCACCATTCACTTGAGATGTGATATCCTGAAGTAATAGTTCACCCAAAAATACATTTCTTTTAAGTTAAAACACCTTAATGATGGATTTGTTTCTTACAAACATGCAGCTTTTGGCTTCACTAGACATTAAAAAGTGAGTAAATTGTCAGCAAAAGTTAATTTTTGGATGAACTATTCCGTCAAATCCTTCCAGAAGAGTCTCTAATATTGAAGCTCTGTTAATCTGGATTGTCAGATGTAAAGCTGACGGTTGAGAGAGATGATCTTGTCACACCTGGAGCAACTGGATTTGGGAAGGGAAGGCATTCTCTGGCAGAAAAGACACGTCTCCATCCAGGAACAGAGAAACAGCCTGGGAGGCCATGCGGGACGCTGATCTATAAGAAAACAATAAGGCTTACATTTGAAAGTTTGTATATTTTTTATTAGGGCTGAGTTGATCGATTTTATTCGATCTTCATGTTGATTAACAAATATAGGTTCTTAAATCCAGAGAATCGATCTTTTAGTCAATGTTGTTTTCAGTTGATGTGTGAATAAAATTTCACTAAACATTTGTAGCAGGATTCCCATGTTACGTTTATGAAACAATGTCTGAGCTTTCAAATTCTATTTGAAAGCTATCAAATTTTATAATCAAATTCAAACAGTGAATGCAGTTTTGGTGCCATTTAATGTGAACTGACAGATCAGTTTAAGTATCATATGAACCGATCATCTCTTCCTCTTTACTACTAGTTACAGCATGAACAAGTTTTTATGACAGCCACCTTTTAAATGTTTATATTTCTAATCTAATTACTAGAGGTCGACCGACTGATCAGTTTTGGCGATTAATCGGCACGGATAGTCGATTGCGATAGTTTTTCCAGATTTCGTCCGATGCTGGAGCTGAGAAGTTCCGCTGTCATTACACAGTACAGTACGAGAGCAAGAGCGGCCTCTAGAGGCAAATCACTGACAGCACGTGCTGTTTGTTTTGACACATGACACTGCACAGAGCTGGACACTTCAGATACAGATTAAAAAAAGGACGAAAACGAAATTGTGTATACAGTAAACTACAGTACGTGTTTTCATATTATTACTATGTAATTACTTTGTTGACTAGATGCTGCATTAGTGGAGAAAGAACAGCAGTATGTTTGCAATCAAGGCCTACCTCAAGTGGTTAAAACAATGTGACCAAAACACACGCGAGTCATGATTGTTAACATCTATTTGCATTAGTTTACATCCAGCTGGTAACATTAATGCATTTGTTATCCAGCGAAGTTGCAGATTTGAAGCGGTGACGTGAGAAAGCAACTGATATGTTCATTCAGCCGACAGAAATCCTGACACGCCGCAGAGTGCCATTCACACAGTTTCCATTAAACTACATTATATTTGTCCCAAATCATTGTTAATGCACATAATGGCTGGGACAGACTGTTTACTGTGCATTTTACAATAAACGTCTGTCTTTCTGGGGCTTTAATAAAGTCTGCATGCTTCATATAGAGAGCTATAATATAGATCGCACTTTCTCTTTCCGCTTTGCTCTGTTTTTTTAAACACCAAATTTCAAACTCATCAAGGCCACTTTGTTCATTCCTGAAGTGAACCTTTGCCTCTTTAGTGTTTAGATAACCGTCGCTTGAACTGAACGCGACGTGTCCGGTCGATAGCTTTGAGTTCTCCTAAACCATGCTTTTGCCTGGTGTGTGACTGCCATATTTTGATTAGTTAATCATCAAGTGTACTAAAATAGAAGCAGATAAAGTGTGAGTATACATACAATATCCATATGTATGTAATTTCAATGCTATGGCCTTTGTGTAGATATTTAAAGATGGCCATCTTTAAGCATGACTGCTGATATGAAACTATAACACTTTACAATAAGAGTCCATTTGTAAGATTAACTGAGGTTAATAAAAGCTGTTGAAGAATTGTTCCTTGTTAGAGTGTTAATTTCAACATTTACTACATTTTTAAATTTGAAAGTTGCATCCGTTAACATTAGTTAATGAACTAACTTTAATGACCAATATATTATTAATATTTAATCTTAATATTTTTATTCATTTATAAAATATGGTTCAGAACTGTTTTTTTGTTTGTTTTTTATTGTGGTTAAATAGTAAATCGCTCTTTTAGTTTTCAGTGAGTATCCATTTTAAAAACAATCGGTTGATTAATCGGTATCGGCCAGCGTGGTCCAACCTAGCTATCGGTATCCATCATCAGTAGTTTTTCAGTCTGGTTCTCATGAGAGCATCTGGAGATTTGGTTTGCACGTATATAATCATAGTAATAAGAATATTACTGCACTTTATTCATTTAGTAAAAAAATAAATAAAAATCAAATAATAACCAAAATAATAAAGTGTGATAATACTATTATATTTTAAAATAAAAAGTGAGTATTAAAGGGGTCATATGATGCGTTTTCAAGTTTTCCTTTCTCTTTGGAGTGTTACAAGCTGATTGTGCATAGATAAGATCCCTGAAGTTGCAAAGACTAAAGTCTCAAAACCAAAGAGATATTCTTTATCAAAGT
>NW_015647124.1:2758344-2772772 GCF_001515625.1 Sinocyclocheilus rhinocerous
GCCACTTTGTTCATTCCTGAAGTGAACCTTTGCCTCTTTAGTGTTTAGATAACCGTCGCTTGAACTGAACGCGACGTGTCCGGTCGATAGCTTTGAGTTCTCCTAAACTATGCTTTTGCCTGGTGTGTGACTGCCATATTTTGATTAGTTAATCATCAAGTGTACTAAAATAGAAGCAGATAAAGTGTGAGTATACATACAATATCCATATGTATGTAATTTCAATGCTATGGCCTTTGTGTAGATATTTAAAGATGGCCATCTTTAAGCATGACTGCTGATATGAAACTATAACACTTTACAATAAGAGTCCATTTGTAAGATTAACTGAGGTTAATAAAAGCTGTTGAAGAATTGTTCCTTGTTAGAGGGTTAATTTCAACATTTACTACATTTTTAAATTTGAAAGTTGCATCCGTTAACATTAGTTAATGAACTAACTTTAATGACCAATATATTATTAATATTTAATCTTAATATTTTTATTCATTTATAAAATATGGTTCAGAACTGTTTTTTTGTTTGTTTTTTATTGTGGTTAAATAGTAAATCGCTCTTTTAGTTTTCAGTGAGTATCCATTTTAAAAACAATCGGTTGATTAATCGGTATCGGCCAGCGTGGTCCAACCTAGCTATCGGTATCCATCATCAGTAGTTTTTCAGTCTGGTTCTCATGAGAGCATCTGGAGATTTGGTTTGCACGTATATAATCATAGTAATAAGAATATTACTGCACTTTATTCATTTAGTAAAAAAATAAATAAAAATCAAATAATAACCAAAATAATAAAGTGTGATAATACTATTATATTTTAAAATAAAAAGTGAGTATTAAAGGGGTCATATGATGCGTTTTCAAGTTTTCCTTTCTCTTTGGAGTGTTACAAGCTGATTGTGCATAGATA
Organism: Sinocyclocheilus rhinocerous; assembly: GCF_001515625.1. NCBI lineage: Eukaryota > Metazoa > Chordata > Actinopteri > Cypriniformes > Cyprinidae > Sinocyclocheilus > Sinocyclocheilus rhinocerous. Next base: position 2,759,250 of record NW_015647124.1, read on the forward strand.
AGATCCCTGAAGTTGCAAAGACTAAAGTCTCAAAACCAAAGAGATATTCTTTATCAAAGTTAAGACTCTGCCACGCCCCCCTAAAACGGCTCGTTCTAACACGCCCCCACATATCTAGGTCACTATGTGGGAATATTTGCATAATGCGCCCAAATGTGCACGCAAAGAAAGAAGGCGTGGTTTCAGTAACCGCAGTTAGTGTTGAAGCAGCCATGTCAGGGAGACGCTGTGTGTTTCTAGGCGAAAGCAAAAGCACTTTATTTGGCCTTCCGGAAGTAGATGCATTTAGGAATCTTTAAGATTACTTACAACAGAACAGCAATGCATTTTATGGACGACCGTTTCGTGAACTTAGGAGAGGAGGTAATTCTGACTTTGCTTTGACAATCTGGCGCTTCTGAATCAGCTACTGTTTTGTTATTAGTTTAAGTATTTGCTATTGACTGTTCAAATGCGGAGTTTTGCGCATCGTGTGTGTGCGTGCGCGCATGTGTGTGAGAGAGAGAGCGAGAGAGACCAGCTTCATCACTGTGTCTGTAACGCGACTCTGTTCCCCTTTCGGGCTCTGTCTTTACATTTATTTTGAAAGATGAAGCTCGCGATTATGGTAAGGGGCGTTACATTTCCGACGAGTGCTTGCGGTGTTCGGCCAATCACAATGCACTGGGTCAGCTGGCCAATCAGAGCAGACTGCGCTTGTCGGAAGGAGGGACTTTGTAGAAAACGAAGCGTTTGAGAGAGGCGGGGCATAGAGGACCTACAATAACGTACAGTATTTGAAAAATAATGTGTTTTTTGAACATTAAAGCATGTCAACATATTCTGTTACACCAAATACACAAAATAATGATCTTTAAAAAAAGCATCATATGACCCCTTTAAATAAAAATAAAATTATTTTATAGTACACCTAAAAATACAATGCATATTTATTTTTTTTTCCTTTTTACTGTTTGATTTCTTTATATGAATTTTTATCATTTTCAAACCTGAAATCAGCAAGCTTTTATTTTGCCGGGTTGCCGGCAAGTAAGTACAAGCGTTGTCGAGTGTGCGGTCAACCATGCCGGTACGCAAATGAGCGGTCTGAACTTATTTACCCAGCGTATCTTTATTTTGGTCGCGCATGAGCACCTGCGTACCACTCTTAAGTGCAGCCCTGCTTATTACAGCTTACAGCATTGAGAAATTGATACACCTGATATATATTCAAATGAACCAATTTCAAATTGAATAAATTCAAGAGACTGTGAATTGGAATCGCAACGATACATGAAATGTGTGTCAATACCTAGGCATAATTTTATTATACATTTGAAAGTCAAATTAATCATAAACAATTTAATTTAATTGTGTGTTGTTTCCTCTGGACTCACTCTGATTGTAGCGCAGCACAGGCTGTGCTGATGACAGGAACTACAGCAGACAGAACGACCTCATCTGCGAATGGACTACGGTGACCTGTTGCACACACGGACAGTTACATCCACAAACAGCACAAACACACACTTCCATACAGCAGAAGATCATGCCTAACACTGACCAGCGTCCCTACTCTGCAGCGCTGCCTGTAAGCAGAGTCCTAGAAGGTGCGGAATGATGATGTCATGGAAGAACCGTCCAATCCCCTCAGAGTCACGCACATGCTCTGCTATCTTCTGCAAACTGATGCATACAGCGACCACTTCCTCCACAGAGAAACCACAGCTACCTGAAAGACCAACAGCATTTCAGCATTACATCAGTATATTAGGACATTCATATCAGAACCAAATAATTAAGGTACAAGACAATGTGCTATACTGTGAATTTTACTGACCAATCAGCAGCCAGAACTGGGACAACCAGATTTATATTTCTTACAGTTTTTCCCATTAATTACCAAGACTATTTCGGTCTAATCTGTCCTGCCAGTGTTTCATGATGAACAGAAAATATTTACACTTATCATAATAACATCTCGGTAACACTTTACAATAAGGTTCATTAGTTAACTGCTTTGGTTAACATGAACTAAGCATGCACAATACTTCTAAAGCTTTTATTAATCTTAGTTAAATGTTAATTCCAACATATACTAATGCATTATTAAAATCAAAAGTTGTGCTTGTTAATATTAGTTAATGCACCGTGAATTAACATGAACCAACAGTGAACGACTGTATTTTCATTAACTAACATTAACAAAGATTAATAAATACTGTAATACATGTATTGTTCATGTTAGTTAATCAATAACTAACATTAACTAATGGAACCTTATTGTAAAGTGTTACCAAGATCTCTAACATGTATGTATTAACAAGCATGTCAATGAAAACTACAATCCAAATCATGATATGGCTTAGTGCTAGGGCTTGGCTACATAATAAGAGTTCAGTTAAACATGATTATTTTGCTCAAAAATTATATTCACCATTACTGTCTTTTTAGAATATTGGACTTTCACATAAGCACAAATCAAAAGAACATCAACATCAATGGTTTATTTTCACCTCATCTAGGTTCCTGTATTGTATTTATGTATTATATTTATAATATAAATTTATAATAAACAAAAAGCTTCTCTCAAAAGCTGAACCAGTGAAATTCCTAATATCAACACCAACATTTCACAATAATTTTAACCTTTTTTCCTATTAAATCAACATAATGAATTTATATTGTGGCACAGATTAAGTGTACTTTCTTTGAAAACACTAAAATCTGAATGTTTATTTTACTGAAATCCTACTGATATGTCACTTGCATAATAATTGGGAACATTAGTGTAGTCAAGTTTCATGTTGTCAAGATTAATTACAGTTCATCACTGAGGTTTCGCAGATTCAGTCACAGCAAACAGCGCAAACGACCACAGGAGAGAAAATAGACTGGCTATGTGAGCAAAATATCACAGTAGAGATCACTAAACCAAAACATACATGTTTGTTGGTGTTTTCAGCTCATCAGCGCCTTTTTCACAGTCTAGAGAGAGTGTGCATACATTAGAGGTTGACCGATTGATCAGTTTTGCCAATTAATCGGCACCGATAACCAATTGCTGGAACAAACGTTGTCGGCAAAAATCCATACCGATATTGTAGATATTTAAAGATGGCCAACTTTAAGCATTTCTATAAAATGGTAAGTTTGCAATAAGAGTCCGTTTGTAACATTAACTAAGGTTAACAAGTGCTGCTGAAGCATTGCTCCTTGTTAGTGTGTTAATTTCAGCATTTACTAAAACAGTTAAAATGTAAATCTGTATCTGTTAATGCATATGAACTAGTGCGGTGTTCAAAATATCGATACGACGATGTATCGTCACAGAGATTTGACGATACGAGTATCGATACAGCTGGCCCAGTATCGATATTGTGGCACGTGTGCAGCAGGAACTAACATGAACGATCAAGGTATAATTAATACATTACTACATATTTAATTCATTTAAAAAGTACAGTATATTTTCATAGTTAAGCACTGTTTTTTATGTTCGTAATAAAGTTCAGCACTATTTCAGCTTTCATTCAAAAACTATCAGTTGATTTATCGGTTATCGGCCAGTGTGGTCCAACCTAGTATTTGTCAAAACCCACTATCTGTCAACCACTTAGTGTGCGTGGTTGCCAGGTTGGGATGAAAACAGTGTAATAAAATGTGTCCATTTAAAGAGAAAAACCCTAAATGTGGGATTTAAACTCTTGACATCTGGCAACTGCAAGCATGAAAGTTTGTGGAGGCTTATGCAAGGTAACGCAAATGTCACTTGTCAGGATGAATAACCAGCTAATAATCACTAGAAGCTGGAAAAGATTATCAGAAAAGAAATCTTGCTGTAAAATGAATGTGTACCTGTGTGGGCTGAAGCTAGCACCTGTAGCAGAATGGGGGCGCTTTCCTGCACCACACTGGGCAGAGACGACACAGACGCTAACGCCGTCACACACCGCTGACGTACAGCTGCATCAGACTGACCTGTGGAGAAAAGCAGTCCCTAATTAAATATTAACCTGCCATAGATGCTGTTCGTGTTGGTGTGTGCTTTCTACTTCGAGTCCCACCTGACAGGATCTCTTCTTTCAGTCGAGGAATCAGCCTGGAAATAAAGGCTTTGTGATGCAGATGAGCCAGAGAGCCTGAACACTCCACCACAGCCAAACTGAGAGACACAAACATCAGTACGGGAAAAGCTTTAAAGGAATAATTCACATAAAAATGCAAACACATCTACCTGACTTTAGTATCGTCTTCCTCCAGAATGAGTCTGGTCAAATGATCAACCACTTTCTCCACATCAGTCTGAGCCAGCAAACCTGTGAGGAGCAAAACAAGAGTATCCCATGAGCCTGTTATTCTTTGACCGACCACATTTACATTTCAATGCCTATTTAGTGTTCAAGAACTTATTTTAATATGTATATACTATGATATTGTTTTATTAATATTTTGAATTCACTTTTATTTTACTTTCAGTTTTAAATTGTTTCATTTTTAGAAATTTTGTTGTGTGCTTTGACTTTTATTAGTTTCTGTTCTTTTTAAATACTATTTAGGTTTAATTTATTTTTATTTCAGTTTTTATTTATTTTAGTGATTAAGCTTAAATTACTTCAGTTAATTGCAAAGGAAACATTTTTTCATTTTTAAATATTGATTCTAATATTTATATTTTATTTCAATGAACAAAATGTTTTAATGGTTAACAATAATAACTCTGACTTCAACAGTTTACAGAGCAGATTTTTTTTAATGCATGTTACACAATTTAAGGCTAAATTTGCAAACTCTTTTAAACAATGGGAGAGTGCCAACAACAAATTACCAATCCATGAGCAATGTTACTTGCAAAATAAACTGTTATCCAATCATATTCACAAATAATTGATCAACACACATTTTAAAAATGCAGGTCAGAGAGATATAAAAGTATGTTAAAATTGTGTTTTGGTGCAAGAAAGAAACGCGTGGACTTAAATAAATGAAAAATATCCTCACCAACGCTGCATGTATTTGATTTAGTGTTGAAGTGTTTTCTATGTGAATATACTGTAAAATTTAATTTATTCCTGTGATCAAAGCTGAATGTTCAGCATCATTACTCCAGTCTTCAGTGTCACATGATCCTTCAGAAATTCTAATATGCTGATTTGCTGCTCAAGAAACATTTCTGATTATTATCAATGTTTTTCAAGAAAACTTACATAGAAAGTTCAAAAGAACAGCATTTATTTGAAATCTTTTGTAATGTTATAAATGTCTTTAACACCACTTTAGATCAATTTAATGCATTTTCGCTGAACAACAGTATTAATTTCTTACAAAAATGTTGTGTATGCACTCACCGGGCTGCTGTCCCAGAGCAGTGAGCACTCGTGTGGCTGTAACCTGGAGACCAGCGCCAGACTCCGTCAGCGCAGAGAAAACCACGCTACACAAAGACTGCTGAAACGCAACCAATACACTGTCCTCTGTGTGTTTATGTAGGAGACAGAGAGAGAAATACATCAACACTACATATTAAACAAATATTTGAAATGTGTTATATTACTTAAACTTGTTGAGACTCTTTCCAGCAAGTGGTAACAAACATGCACTTGAAATGGTAATCGTATGCATGGGATCTGACTGTATTATCTTCACACGCACCTCCATCTGCAGGCCGGCTGAGTGCGGTGGGCTGCACGAAACCCTGCAGAACCTCCAGCAGGGTGCGCCGCTGAGCACACTGTAAAAAGATAGTCAAACGCATGCATTACAGCACATTATGCCAAGTCCTCATGGGTCTTCAAAAAGTCTAAATTATTTTTGCTATAAAATTTAAGGTCATAAAAAGTCTTACATGGTTGACGGTAGCCATTGACTTCCACAGTATGACAAAAATGCTCTGGAAGTCGAAGACTACCGTCAACCGTTTGATTATCCATTCTCTTCAAAAATTCCTCTTGTGTTCAACTGAAGAATGAAACTCAGAGTATAGAATAACTTGAGGGTGAGTAAATTATGACAATTTTCATTTTTGGGTGGACTATCCCTTTAATGAATTATGTTCTTTTTATGTGAAAAGTGTTTTGGTTTTGTTTCTCTGGTTATTATTGGGATTTTGGCATTTAATTCAACATAGGCTAACTCTTATAGCTTCTGTCTGTGGAAGAAAAGTCTTCCTTTAGAAAACTCTCTACATATACATATATAATATTATTTGATACATCCCAAAAGTTTTTTTGATGTGATCCAACATTTTTCAACTTAGCACATTCGGGAAAAAGTAAGCGTCAAGACCTGTGCGGAGAATATTAGTTAAAGATAGACAAGATCGTACCTGCGTCTCGTTATTATACTGCTCCAGGAGGGCAGGTATGACGGCTGCTGACACTATCAGACTCGCTCTGTACGAGGCTCCGGCGGCGGCCTGCAGGAGTTTGGCGCTGGGCCACACCAGCTTGAGGTCTGGCTCGCAGAGATGGTGCTGACAGTCTGAGAGGATGAGAGACACACCAGGTGTGATGGGTAGAACAAGCCTGGGCGGCACTGATATATATATATGACTGCATGTGAAGATGACAGGGTTATGAGTCTGATCAGTCTCCTTTGTCTTGATAATTAACTAGGCAGCCCCGAAAAATCATGAAAAGATGTTATTTTGCATGATCAGCTGTTTTGGCCCTTTCTGCATCATTCTTGCATTAAAGGGAAAGTTCATCCAAAAATAAAAATTAGCTGTTTATTTACTCAACCTCAGGCCACACAACATGTAGATGGCTTTTTTTCTTTAGTACTTCAGTAAAAGTAAAGAAGAAACCATGGTCCTTGGTTATTCATAAAATGCAAGTCAGCAGCTACCATCACTTTTAGGAGTCAAAAAAAGCGGCAAGCAAAACAAAATGAACACCTGTGGCTCCTGATGATATATTGAGGTGTTATGAAGCCAAACGATCGGTCTGTGTGAGAAACTGAACATTATTTACTTACAACATTATTACCTGTAATCCAGAGCCTATGGCAAACGGTCCGGAGTGATGTCCGGTTTACGAACGAATCATTCATTTGAACCGATTCTTTTTAGTGAACTAGTGAACCAAATCGGATTGAAGCGTCTGAAACTGTTCGCCACTCGAGCAGCACAGGTCTACAAGTTACTCAATCAAAACTCACTTTCAGACGCCTGACAGTCACTCCGACTGGAAATGAGCCAAATTAGCGCCGTATCTGATCCCGTGATGAATGAATCATTCAGCGCTCCAGTTCCTCCAACAGTCACTGAACTGAGGAAACAGTTCGACTCGGACCGAAGAGCCGCTGAGATGTGCATCCGTGAACCTAACACTTGAATGAAGCGGCCAAATGAAAGTTTTTATGGTTTCTTATTGTTTGTCAAAAAATTAGCTGATGAAGGCAAGTTTATTCACTTTATATGCTTTAGATATGTAAAACATCTGTGCTTTAATAATATAACTGCATATATGTTGTGTCATAAATTATTTGAACCCGTTTATTGAAACGAACTGCCCGAATGAATCAGTTTCTCGGAAAAGAATCGGACTTCCCCGTTTGTCTGAGGCTCTACAGGTAATAATGTTGTAAATAATGTTCAGTTTCTTTCACAGACTGATCGTTTCACTTCATAAAACCTCAATATATCACCAGGAGCCATGGGTATTAATTTTGTCTTGCTTGTGTTGCTTGTTCTGATTCTCAAAGCAACGGTAGCATTGACTTGCATTTCATGAATCGCCAAGGACCACAGTTACAGCTAAAAATATTCTTTACTGTTCTACTGAAGAAAAAAAAAGTCAGCTACATCTTGGATCTTAACAGCAAGTTTTCATTTTTGGTTGAACTATCCCTTTAAATCCATCTAACTACTTAGAGAACATCTTTACTCGCTTGAATCCACCATTTGCAGGTACCTTGGAGGACGAGGCTTAGAAACACCTGCAGCACATCCTCAGAATCTGAATTGAGCACAGAACGAGAAAGACAGGACACCAGCGCACTGAGAGCTGACAGACCAGCTGACTCCACTCCCTCACTGGCCGTCTGGAACACCTGCATACAGGAAATAAACTCAGATCAAATAGACCATATAGCAAAGTTATTTACATTTTTTATCAGTCCCTCCAGTTTTTCAAGATTCAACGACCACGGAACTCAAAGCTCTTCCAAACTTTATGGCAGTGAATGGGGGTGGAGATTTTGAAGCCCAAAAAACTACGTCCATCCATCGTAAAAAGTGCTCCAAACGGCTCCGGGGGTTAATAAAGGCCTTCTGAAGTGAAGCGATGCTTCCATATGTAAAACTTTATAAACCGTAATCTCTAGCTTTCACTAACTGGTACGCATGTTCACGAGAGAGTGCTGTTCCAGCGGATGCTCTGGTGAGAATATGCTAGTCTGGCTTTTTTTTTTTATTACTTGTAGCAATTATTGATTTGCCTGCACTGATACTACCAGATGAGAACAAAACTTGAATTGAATTTACTGATTTGATTGTCTTCCGTAGAGCCGCATTGTTTCATAATTGATGAACTTTGCAAAATCGACACTGAACTGAATCAACATTGAACTAAACGGAGCTGAAAAATTACACTATTGTCTTCTGTAGAGCTGCTTTACAGCTGAATTGAATTAACATAATTGATTAACTTTATAACACTGACACTGTAATTGAACTGAAACTGAATCAACATTGATCTAAACTGAGCTGAATAATGTCACTATTGTCTTTAAATTGAGCGGCTTTACAGCTGCATTTTGTCCAAACCTGCCCTTGACCTAAAATAAGTCTTCTGGCTTGCACTCTAGCCGTTTGAAACTGAAAATCTTGGCATAAAGCGGTGGGAAAAGTGCAGTACAGAGCAAAATAATATGAGAAAAGCACCTGTGAGTTCCTGTATCCATTGTTTTATGCCGATCTCTCTTACCTCCCTCTGTATTGAGCTCCAAAGGCCTGGAAGGAATTTTGCCAGCTCTTTATGGCTATATGTCAGACCGCAGGCGGCCTACAACACACAAGAATGTTTAGAGCACACCAACACGTTTTTTTATTTATTTATTTCAGAAGATATTTTCAGCCAGATCAACAGTAAAGCATGGCAAAAAGCAAAGTCACGGGTTCGATTTCCAGGCTATGCATGAACAAATAAAATGTGTAGCTTGAGTGCAATGGCAATGTAAGCCACTTTGGTAAAAATGTGTCTGCCAAATGCATAAATGTAAGATCTATAACAGCGGTTCTCAAAAGGTGGGTCACAGGTCTGCACTCTCATCAAGGAGGAAGAAATAATACTAATTGCAAACAATAAATTAATATAATCATGCACAGTGTTGTGATTGTTTAACATTGATTATTTCAAATTTAAAAAGGCGAAAAATGGAAGGAGAAAAAAAAGAAACTTTTCTTCTTGACATAAAACCTGTGTTTTTATTAATTTTTATTTCAATTTTACTTATTTTAGTACTAAATGAAAATGAGAAATGTTGCAACTAGCTGAAATAAAATAAGTTTAAGGATTTTTTTATATTTTATTGTAAAAGTGTATTTTATTTCAAGCAATGAAAACTTTATGGTTTTAGTTTTTGTTTTAGTTACCTATAATAACACTGGTTGGCACTAATTCAAGCTAGTCAAATGAGGCAGATGGAAATACGGAAAGGTTGGGTGACATGACCTCATTCTTGAAAATGATTTTTCATTTCAATTTCAATGTTTGACTATGTTTTTTACTTTTGTTGCTATTTTTTTGGTACTGTGTTGTGTCAGCATTTCATCATCAGTGTAAAACCTGAAGCAGAACCAGTTGAGAAGCACTGATCTAGTAAGTGTAGAGTCTGCGCTGCAGCTGTACCAGTGTCTGCAGGGAGTCCACTTTGGCACTCTGAATATCTGAGTCCAGCTTCTCAATGATCAATGGTAAAAGAAACTGTCAACGGAAAGGATACAAAACACAATAAACAAACACACACACATACAAAAGGTCCATTCACGGAACTACTTGCATCATTTCCAGTCTATTGATACACAGTATAATGCCAAACAAAGACTTATTGAGTTTGTGTCTTTAAGAGACTGAATTAGGTTTAGGTCATCCAGAGCATCCTACCTCAGCAAACTGAGACGTCCCAGTAAGAACAGCCCGTAGAGAAAGAACAAGCTCTTCCTGTGTGATCCTATGAGGATCACTGGGTGGCTGAGCACAGACAGAGAAACACAAATACAAGCCCAAACCTTTACATGTCTACATGAGTATGTAGTATAAATTAATACTTTTATTCAGCATGTGTGAACCAAAAGTGACAGTAAAGACATTTATAATGAAACGATTTCTTTCAGATAATTGTTTTTGGAATGTTCTATTAATCAAAGAATCACGGTTTCCACTAAAATATTAAGACATAAAATATTAACACATCTTTTTTTCAGTGATAATAAAACTAAATGTTTCAAATCAACATTAGAATGATTTCTGAAGGATCATGCGACACTGAAGACTGGAGTAATGATGCTGAAACTTCAGCGTTGCATCACAAGAATAAATTACATTTTAAAATATATTCACATAGAAAACATTATATTATTACTGTTTTTACTGTATATTTGATATAAAAAAAATGCAGCCTTGGTGAGCAAAAGAGACATTTTTTTTTTTTTTTTTTTTTTTTATCTTACTGATCCGAAACTTTTGAACAGTAGTGTAAGTTTGAAGAAATTTCACCAAGAAATCTACTGAATTTTACGGTAAAGCATGAAATGCAAACATGTTAGACAGCAGTACTTACAGGGCTAAAGTCTATAGGAAAATAACAGGACATCACTTCAAACAGTTCCTCTACAAATTTACCTGAAAAAAATGGAGACAACAGAATTACTGACCAAACAACATTTGTGTGTGTGTGTGTGTATATACCGTATTGTCCCGAATATAAGACGATGTTTTCTTCTTGGAAATACATCTGAAAAAACGCGGTCGTCTTATATTCAGGGTCTAGACTTTGACATGTCAATAATACACCCACAACAATAGGTGGCGCCAAATACGCATAAAACGAGTGTGCCATGAAATACGTAATGTAATGCGTGTTGTAAAGATCGCGAGTAAAAAAAAAAAGAAAAAGAAAACCTTACAGCTGCACGAGTCGTGACTGTCACGTTACCCTGATGGGACCAAATTTTGATTGGATGAACATTTCTTGGTCCTACGCCTTTAAGATTTTGGTAGGCTACTATTAGATGGATAGCCTAAATGTTCAAAATCAGATGGGCTACCTGTTTTTTTTTTGTTTTTTTTAATGGTATATCAAAAAGTGTATATTTTTTAAATGTGATTGTTGATACATTTTTCCAGTTTTTACCATACTTTCAAAACAAAAATTAAAATAGGAAAAATATGCAATATGAGAATAATTGAAGACAAAATGTGTTTTACTGAGAAAAAACAAGATTTGGTTTTTAAAAAGCCTTTTTCCAAAAGGTACATCTGGAAAAAGGGGGGTCGTCTTATAATCAGGGCCGTCTTATATTCGGGCCAATACGGTATATATATATATTTTTTTTCTCCATTAAACTAATTTTTTTACTTTACATTAAATGCGCTTGGGTTCAACTCCAGGTATACACTCACCGAGATCATAACCCCTGTGAATGATGTTCCTGGCCACCTGGAACGCCAGCAGGAGGTTGCGTGGATCTCGTTCTCCATCTACTGACTGCACAAATCCATATATGAAGTCTGCACCCAAACCTTTGAGCTCTGTGGAACAAGAAATAGTTTACACTGGTGCTGTTCCATGAATGTAAAGGCAGTAACATAAAGGAGAGAAAGAAAGATTTCCGGCGTTCCTCACCCTCCTCTTTGGACTCCATTAGACTGACAAGGATGTTGTAAACACATGATCGTTCTGCCAGCATCAAGGACTGTTGCAGAGAAGTGAGAAAAAATAAACGTTATGTCTTCAAGCTGGATTGGAGTTTACACACTTGTCATTTAGGGCATTCAGGACGTCCTGGAGTCAGAAGTCACTGCACCGGCATTCATGTAACGAACATATCAAATTGCAACGATTGAAATATCTAACTATAATGTAACATTACTTAGTTAGCTAATGGTTTGTTAGTAAACTTGTGATAATCGGTTACAATTAAAATGATAAATCAGCCATGTTTTGTATGCCATTTTTTACCAAAACATATTTGAATTTAAAACTTTTCTGGACTTTTTTCTTATTATATTTTATGTAACATTTATAACAATTAGAAAAAATACTTGGCTAAAAATACTGTACACTGCTGTTCAAAAGTTTGGTTGGTGAGATTTTTTTAAATGCTTTTGAAAGGAGTTTATTCTGCTCACCAAGGCTGCATTTATTTGAATAAAAACAGTACAATTATGAAATATTACTATTTAAAATAACTGCTTTCTATTTAAATATATCGTAAAATGTAATTTATTTTCAGCATCATTACTCCAGTCTTCAGTGTCACATGATCTTCAGAAATCATTCTAATATGCTGATTTGCTGCTCAAGAAACATTTCTGATTATTATCAATGTTGAAAACAGTTGTGCTGCCCAATATTTTTGTGGAAAACGAAGCATTTTTTTCAGGATTCTTTGATATTAGAAAATTCAAAAAAGCAGCGTTTATTTAAAATAAAATGTGTAACTTTGTCTCTACTGTCACTTCTGACCAATGTAATGCATCCTTGCTAAACAAATGTATTCACCTGAACATGAAGATCCTGGAAGATGGATCTCAAAATGGACACAGCTGAACCAGGAGGCAGAACCGAGCATTTCGTCTGAAAGAAACCAAAGACAACATTAAAAACAAGTGATATCAAGGTGACCATGCCTATAGCAGATCATGCTCATTTAAACACAAAAGTGCTCAGACGTACCAAAGCATTAAGCCCCTGAAGAACATGTGGTATGATCACATAATGATCCTTCAGTCTGTTTTCATAGAAAGCTAGCAGGACCTCCACTGCAAACAAAACAAACAAATGTGGATGAGATGCATCACAACGGTCTTTGCAAACCAAACACTGAACATCATTCAGAGCTCCATCGCTGATAGACTGTCAATGAGCCACTAACTGATGGCATTAATTCAAATTAAACCCATTCAAAAACAACCCTTACGCTCTCTCTCGGATAGGCTGCTGTAGCATTCCTGCAGGACCTGAGACAGGAGCTGAACTCCTCGGCCACGCGTCTGAGGCTGAGAGCTGGTCAGACTCAACCTGCATGAAGATAAACAATGAATAACATTCACAATGGATTTTTCAGACTGACAGCTGTCTAAAACATACACGCAGCCCTTAAAGGGATCATATGATGCGATTTAAATTTTTCCTTTCTCTTTGGAGTGTTACAAGCTGATTGTGCATAGATAAGATCCCTGAAGTTGCAAAGACTAAAGTCTCAAAACCAAAGAGATATTCTTTATCAAAGTTAAGACTCTGCCACACCCCCCTAGAACGGCTCATTCTAACACGCCCCCACATATCTAGGTCACTATGTGGAAATATTAGCATAACGC
>NW_015647124.1:2773168-2777545 GCF_001515625.1 Sinocyclocheilus rhinocerous
GTTTTTTGAACATTAAAGCATGTCAACATATTCTGTTACACCAAATACACAAAATAATGATCTTTAAAAAAGCATCATATGACCCCTTTAAATTACCACTAATATAACTGTTACTGCTACTATAGTGAAGAAAGTGACACCACAAACTCAGCTCTCTTTATGAAGAATATAGAAAACTTTACCCCAATGCTTCAATCAGCTGGAGAACCGTGAATTGTCCGGTCTTGACACCTTAAAAGAGACATAAACTCATGTTTAACCCTGTAAAGCCTGACATCTGAAATAATAGTCAGTAAAAATACATTTTCTTACTATGTGTAAGTTGTTGTTTTTTTAGCATGTATGTTATTTTTTAGGATTACTCATAAACTACTGTCGTTTGATTTGTATTATTTGTATTTGTTATTTATTTTAATTTGAGTTAAATTATGTCTGAATTTATTATGTCTGTATAGGTCTTTTATTAAGTTTTAGTTTTATTTAATTTGAGTTATTTTACTACTTCAACAAATGTAAATGAAATAATATATATATTGAATTTATAAATGGGTATGTACATATACAGTATATATGTATGTGTGTGTGGTTGTACATACACATATGTAGTTTCTTTAATATTTTGAATTGTTTTTAGCTTTATTTTTGTTTTTCATTTAAATGTTAAGTTTTGAAATTTTGTTGTATGCATTTGTCATTTTTATTTAATTTCTTTATTTTTAAAATGTGTATAGGTAGTATTTATAAAGTTTCAGCTTTTAGTTTTGGATCTGTTTTTAGTTGTTTTAATACTACAATTGATTGCTTCTGTTGTCCTCATTTGGATAAAAGCATCTGATAAATGACTAAAATAAATAAAAAGCTAATTTTAATGGAATGGTTTAGACAAAGTATAATAGAAAAAAAAAAAGGCTTTGCATGTTTGCTTGTTTTTTTTGTTTGGCATTTTATCATGCCTCATATAGCATGATATTTTGAGAATATGGAGGAGAAAAAAAACACCTCAGTTTTATTGAGAGACCTAAACAGAGCAAAATTATGCAATTTGCTGCAAATGTTGATATTGCAAAAAAGTAAGATGAAATTCTGATGCTTGTAATGCAAATCATTGAGATCTTTATTACGGTTTAGCAGACTAACTTACATAAAATGATATCAATATCAGCCGTCATATCTCTATTAACGTGTCTTAGTAAGATGATATCTTTAAATGCTTAGTTTGATGCTCAAAACATAAAATGCAATGCAATACAATGATTGAGAGATGAGCAAATAAAAGTTCCTCAAAAGCCTGATGATTATATCTGATACTCTTGATGTTTCTAAATAAATGATGTATGGATAATCAGGTAAACCGAAGTTGCTTCAGTCCAGTAATTGTTCATCTTGAAATATTTCTAACAAAATAAAAGTAAGAATGAAAGACTTCGCGGCAAAAAAAGACACGTGAAGCACAACCTGAAGGTGGACATACTAGTTATACTAGTCTAGTATTAACTATCAATCAGAAGGCGTTAGGTTTTGATTACGTTGATCGTTTAGAGGCCTTAGAAATGCACGAATCAGATGTGATGCTGTAGGCTTGTGGCTCCGCTAGCAGGCTAGCAAGACAAACAAACCTTTAATAAAGAAAACGACGCCATGGCAACTCCTGGTTTGGGCGTATTATGAAGCTAAAATACCGTGCAATCCTAACAAAGGTTTTATCTTTCTGTTCAGCCCCAGTCTGCAGCCACAGTGCGTGTGAGACACAGGATGTGGTTGTTAGCTTACGGCGTTCAGCATCCCACGCGGCGTTCGCACTGCTTTTTCTGAGAGCTTTAATTAAGACTCGGCGCTGAAACTGGCAAGAAACGGCAAAGACGAGAGAGACCAATGAACGCGCTACCTGTAACGGTTTCTGCGGCCTTGCTGTCAACCTGTCCAGACACGAATTCTTCCACTAAACCCAGCAGCACACTGTTATCCGCGGCCATCCTGAAGAAGAGTAGCCAGCCAGGCTTCAAACTCAGCTGCGCATGCGCACAACAGCTTCTTCTTCTTCTTCCCCTCTTGCTCACTATATCCCATACCATCCACACTCCTCCCCGCCATTTGTTAACGTTGATAGGATGAAGCCGACAAAGAAGCTATGGGGCAACACCGCTAACGCACAACAGCTGCGGCTGCCGCGAAAGGACTTTCTTCTTCTTCTTGGTGTTTAATGGCGGATGGCATACAACTTTTAGGTGCATTACCGCCACCTACTGATTAGGAGTGTGGATCAGGACCGTACTCTTCACTAAATTCTATTATATAATCCCGTGTCCTTTAAATAACGCATTAAAAATTGAAAGTTTTTATCCCCTGATTTATTCCCCAAAATGTTCATCAAATTAAGTTTTTCTTTATTTTCCTTGAGGACAAGGACTTTCTTCTTCTTCTTCTTCTTCTTGTTTTATGGCGGGTGGCATCCGCGAAAGGACTTTTGTTTTTAGTTCACAAAACGTACAAAACATTATTTAACAGCTAAGATAATTTGAGATAAAGAACAAACAACAACAATAATAATACAGGAATAAACATTAAAAACAAACAAACAACTTTTTATTTTATTTTATGTAGTTTTCAGAATTATTTATTTAATTATTTATTTTGTGTAATCAAGTACACAACTTAAGGTTGACTTGTGATTTTAAAACATAGCTAAAATAATTAAAATAATAATGATTTAGTTTTGTTTTTCAGAAAAACGTTGGTTTTGTAAATAAGGTGACATTTTTAAGGTTCTATTTTTTTTTAAATGTCCATTTTGTCCATTAAAAATGGCATGTCCAATTTAAAATGACTCCAAAATGACAATAAAATGGCTATAAAAATAAATATTCAATATTACAATGAAAGAAAACGTCTTTGTTATGAAAGATTCATCTGATACATTTGCATACATCACTCAAACACACAGAGTGCGTCAGAGATTTCTTAAAGTGGTGGAGACGCCAAACTCCGGACCCGTATCGTTCGTAAGGACTAGCAGATCTTGAAATATCAATACTTTCTGATACTAATGTTGTATGGTCTCACATAAATTATCGATCTGAAGTGTTGTATTATTTTGTTTTGTTTTATTTTATTTTATTTTTACATTTAGCAAAACGTTGCGTAAGACAGGAACCATTTTTCACTTCTTCTTCTTCTTTTTACTCTATTTCAACTGATCAGTTTTTTTAGACTGTTTTAATAATAGTTTTAATGCTTTGTTTAGATTTTAGTTTTTTTTTTTTTTTTTTAATCTCTTTTTTATCTCTCCACAGTCCACTGCATTTTCCGAGCGGAGTTTGAAGGCTCCCTCTAGAGGAGGGGCTCTGGTGGAGTCACATGGTCAGAGTGCGCATGCGCGGTGTGCGCCAGTAACGTGAACTAGTAGGAAACACCAGTGGGGGGGGAAAGGTGGACTAGCGAGAGATAAAGAGCAGAGGCAGGTTTGCGACGCAGAAATGATTTGATACACCACAAAGTAAGCGCGGAATAGTCTACATATCTCAAATACCAGTCTCGCTGATGTTGTTTCTTTTTTTTTTTTTTAGACTGGATTGATGACTTCAGGATAAAGCTCGTGTTCTTGGCTAGCCGCTGTAAGTTAGCTAGTTAGTTGTTAGTTAGACTTCCCTTTAATGCACGTACTGCTGCTATATCAACCGTAGCGCAGTAGTCATTTGAAGTGCAGTACTGTTTCCGTTTGGGAAATCAAATAATAACAAAGCAGGAGTGAATATAGAGGCTGTCTTGAGATGTGGCCTGCGTTTGATTGACAGTCATGGGAGGATGCGTGGGGCGAGAGCGCGAGGAGTCACGCAGACGAGCCTCGAGGACGCAGAGGAAACGTGGAGGTGAGAGAGTTTGGGACGTTTGCATGCTTGTTTCTGTCTATGGCTTTAATTGAAAACATGCAAATATCAGGTGCATTGACTTAACCTGATTGATGTGGAAAAGACAAAAAACATAAACAAAAAATACCACCATGTTGCAAGCTATTATATGTGAACTTACAAATGGTATGCCTGTGGCACTTAGATACCGTAGGCTTGCCATCAATATAATAGGACAGTATATTTTTCTAAAGAATGTTTGTTTTCTTATGCAAGGATTTTTTTAAGGCTGCACTTAAAATTATTTTAATAAATTAATTATTTAATTAGCAGTTATTAAATATATGCATATTTCAGATGTATTAAATCCCACAATATATCAAAACAAAAAAGTGCCATGGTATTGCACACGCATGCACATTATTTTATATGTTTGCACTATGGTATTCTTTGAAATATATTGATTACATGTAAATACTATGTTGTGTGTGTGTATGTGTATGTATATATATATATATATATATATATATCA
>NW_015647124.1:2777858-2788950 GCF_001515625.1 Sinocyclocheilus rhinocerous
TTGTTTAGATTTTAGTTTTTTTTTTTTTTTTTTAATCTCTTTTTTATCTCTCCACAGTCCACTGCATTTTCCGAGCGGAGTTTGAAGGCTCCCTCTAGAGGAGGGGCTCTGGTGGAGTCACATGGTCAGAGTGCGCATGCGCGGTGTGCGCCAGTAACGTGAACTAGTAGGAAACACCAGTGGGGGGGGAAAGGTGGACTAGCGAGAGATAAAGAGCAGAGGCAGGTTTGCGACGCAGAAATGATTTGATACACCACAAAGTAAGCGCGGAATAGTCTACATATCTCAAATACCAGTCTCGCTGATGTTGTTTCTTTTTTTTTTTTTTAGACTGGATTGATGACTTCAGGATAAAGCTCGTGTTCTTGGCTAGCCGCTGTAAGTTAGCTAGTTAGTTGTTAGTTAGACTTCCCTTTAATGCACGTACTGCTGCTATATCAACCGTAGCGCAGTAGTCATTTGAAGTGCAGTACTGTTTCCGTTTGGGAAATCAAATAATAACAAAGCAGGAGTGAATATAGAGAGAGGCTGTCGATGTGGCCTGCGTTTGATTGACAGTCATGGGAGGATGCGTGGGGCGAGAGCGCGAGGAGTCACGCAGACGAGCCTCGAGGACGCAGAGGAAACGTGGAGGTGAGAGAGTTTGGGACGTTTGCATGCTTAGTTGTTTCTGTCTATGGCTTTTCTTGAAAACATGCAAATATCAGGTGCATTGACTTAACCTGATGTGGGATCAAAAGACAAAAAACATAAACAAAAAATACCACCATGTTGCAAGCTATTATATGTGAACTTACAAATGGTATGCCTGTGGCACTTAGATACCGTAGGCTTGCCATCAATATAATAGGACAGTATATTTTTCTAAAGAATGTTTGTTTTCTTATGCAAGGATTTTTTTAAGGCTGCACTTAAAATTATTTTAATAAATTAATTATTTAATTAGCAGTTATTAAATATATGCATATTTCAGATGTATTAAATCCCACAATATATCAAAACAAAAAAGTGCCATGGTATTGCACACGCATGCACATTATTTTATATGTTTGCACTATGGTATTCTTTGAAATATATTGATTACATGTAAATACTATGTTGTGTGTGTGTATGTGTATGTATATATATATATATATATATATATCAAATTGCAATGGTTTTACAGTATATTTTTAGTAAGAGATGTTCGTTTTCATACTACCTTACTCAAAAATAATAAAGTTTTGCAAATTTGGGAGCAACAGTCAAGACCACCAGCAAAATTACCATGTTTTTGGACATGTTTCCATGTTACATAAAGGTATTATAAACATCAAGGTTCATAAATATGTGAACTTATCATATATAGTACACCTCTAGTACTTTGATATATGTATCAAAGTAACATATGCTTACAATCACTGTTCCACAGTATCACCACAGTACATTTTTCTAAGAAATGTTTGTTTTCTTATGCAGTATTTATTGTCACTGTACTTGAAATGTGCACATTTCAGATGTATTGAGAGCAACACTTCTCGAGACACTTCTGCTTTTCATCGTTGTTGAAGTTCCACTTCCCTTTACTGCCTCGGGTCTCCAGCAGTCAATGTTAAATAAGATGTTTTCTAGCACTACTGTGTTTCTTTGTCACAGTATGTAGGTATAGATTTGATTTGATCATATGGGCCCTTAGAAACATTATCTGAACATTATCTACTCTTATGGCGTATCTGTTTTTCTTCTCCTGTGTGCATGTTGGAGCTGGTAGTCGTGTCCCGTCTCGGGCCATGTCTCTGCATGTTTGCTTCATGTGACCGTCGTGCCTGCTGTTTTTGCGTTTACCGTAAGCTGTAGTGAAACATAATTGGATAGAAAGCCCCAACATTTTGTTTCCATTGAAGTAGTGCTGGGCGGTATGACCAAAAATTTATATCACGGTATTTTTGAAGGAAACCCCATTGCATTATATCAGGGACGTGTTTGACTTCTATCAGTGAAAGTCTTGTGGCCACAGACGTCTTGCGGCCGGTATCAGTGTATTGTAGTGTTATCTGTGCTTCAGCATGTTGTGTGTGTCTTGCTTTGAACAGGAGATTAGATTTTCATTGATACGTGGGCTGTATATTACGTGACCGTTGCCTGAAGACAATGCATCTCTCCAGTCTGTTTCTGCAGCAGAGCAAATTTTGGGAAATGTATTAAATAACAGCAATTCATTCTCAAGAGAGATATCAGCCCTAAACAATAATGAAAATAAATGAGCTACAATTTAGCAAGCAAATTAACTTTGCATAAATAACAAAAACGGCAATATAATAATAAATTGTTGTTATTATTATTATTATTACTACCAAAGCAAAGTTTTGGAAGTTAAAATCTTTTTAAAGATTATTAATAATATTAATAAAAGATTTGCAATTAATATGAAATTCATATTCATAAGAGTTGTTAGTTCGTGAATCTGAGTACACAATAATTATTATTACCGGATTGAATTTTGGGTTCAAAACTTTTTAAAGAATTATTGTTGTTGTTACTTGAGCTTTGAACTTCTCAAACTTTTCTTAATAATAAAAATAAAATGTGTGTGTGTGATATAAAATTATATAAATATAAAATAAAATATAAAATATTCTGAATGTGCATGTAACATTTGTGAGTGTTCTTGACTCAAATCCATTCATAAGTGTAATTTTTTTTGTAAATTTGATTACAAGACTATTATTATTGTTGTTATTATTATATTAGTAGTAGTAGTATTACCAGAGCAAAGTTTGAGAAGTTCAAATCTTTTTAAAGAATTATTATTATTAGCCTACTTATTTTAAAGGTTTTGTACTTCTCAAACGTTTATGAATAACAATAAAAATATCCATAATGCACATATAAGTCAGATTTGGGAGTGTTTTTGACTAAGTTTTGACGAGTGTTTTCATAAGTGTCATTTGTTTTGAATCAGACTGCACTGCTTGTGCTGTATATTTGTTGTTGTGGTCTCAGCGAGGACAAAGATTCATTTTTGGTGCTTTAGCCCTACTCGCACGGGAGTATATATCTGGGGACTTTGTGTGATTTAGAAATTACCCCCCCACATCTGAATTTCGTGTGGCGCATTCACACAGGATAAGCAAAGCCTGTGATTTTACTTAAACTTACTGACTTACCTGCGCTCTCCATGAAAACGCGGAAGGATAAATGGATTTCCAGCACTGAAAATCACTTGCAGTAGCTCTGCTACTAAATTTATACAAATTTTTTTTAAAAATGGCTATCTCTGTACAGCTATGATCAACTGTTCCTCCATCTTGGCTGAGCTTTCAATGTTGTTATGGAGAGATTGAAGGTGATTGGTTGGTTCTTGTCACATGATCTGCGGTGCGCTTGTGGCATTCTGAAAAGTTGAGATGTTTTTATGTCGCTGTGGCGCAGACTGCCTGGAAAAA
Organism: Sinocyclocheilus rhinocerous; assembly: GCF_001515625.1. Classification (NCBI taxonomy): domain Eukaryota; kingdom Metazoa; phylum Chordata; class Actinopteri; order Cypriniformes; family Cyprinidae; genus Sinocyclocheilus; species Sinocyclocheilus rhinocerous. The sequence goes on from NW_015647124.1 coordinate 2,781,284, forward strand.
ATCGCGATTCGACAGAAGCTGCGATTGTCATGCGTATCTTTCAGTGAAGCACGGTTCTGTGATCGTGAACGATTTCTTTGAATTCATAATCGCGCAATAAAATCATCTGCGATTTATTTTTTTTATTTTTTTGCGTAACTTGTCAGTGAACTACGGCTCTGTGTAGTAAACGCTGCTCCATCTGAAAGCACGTGATGACGATTTCATAATAGCGCAATAAAATCATCTGCGATTTTTTTTATTTTTTTTTTGCGTAGCTTGTCAGTGAACTACGGCTCTGTGTAGTAAACGCTGCTCCATCTGAAAGCACGTGATGATGATTTACTGCTGATTACAGAACCAGCTTTACTAACAAAATGCGCATGACAATCACATTCGATTAATCGTGCAGCCCTATACGCAATTATCACAAATGCCTAGAGGTCACCAGGTAATACTAATCCCGTGCGAATAGGGCTTTTGTTGTATTTTGTGGCACCCAGTCTTTCGCTCTCATTGCATTCAGTTCGACTGCATATTTAAAACGCTTAAACAGTCACAGAACCAAATGTCATAAAAATGCATTTTACAGCACTTTCACAACAAATTAACCAGTTCTGAGGAAGAGTCGCACATCATTCTGTGATGCTGCAAGAGGAAGCGGGAACATCTCATGAGGAGGAGGAGGATCCGTCGCTGCTTGTGATGAGTGTGTGAATTAGGGCTGCACGATAGTGCAAAAAATCGCGCGAATATGAACGTGGTTTTGCGCGGCTCTGTGTAGTTAATGCTGCTCAATGTGAAAGCACGCAGGTGATGGAAATTTACCGCTGATTACAGAACCGGATTTCTGACAAGATGCGCGTTAAATATCGCATGCGATTTATCGTGCAGCCCTAGTGTGAATGTAACGAGAGAATTACATGAGAAGAAAGCAACTTTACTCGGCACCTTAGAGCTCCTGGACTTAAGACAGCAAGAGAGCCATTTACATGTCATTTGATTGAGGTGCTGAACTTTGACAGTCACATTCTGCATTACACACCCACATTTTCTCTTGTTGTTGTGGTTTAAGTCATAATGATAAAGTGGAATAGGCTCTTTGACCTTAGATGTTTATGTCACTGACTAGATCACATGCTCCTTCCATCTAGCCGCGCGTGTTGCGAAAGATTTTATAGTTATTTTTAAAATGTGCAGACTAGTCTTCAAGTGTGCAAACTGTATCAAAGGGCGACAGAGTGACAGCCAATGAAATCACGAGAAAATGAAAGAAACGGGCATCAAGCACTTGGCTTCTGGGAATGTTTAGAGTTCTTCACATTGTCAGTGGTCTCTTTTATTTGACCAAAGCACTGGATTGTAAACACAGCCATTTGTCTACATTTCTCTGCCTGTCACTTTATTGGATTAACCCTATAAATACAGTAACATATTTGATGCACACATTTCTAAGGCTTCTAAATGATCAGCACGATTAAAACTTTGCTGAGAAACTTGTTGCACACAATCTACTCCATCGTCTGATTGATAGTTTAGACTTTTTTTTGTTTTTTAGCAAGTAAAAGTGTAATTGTATAAACAACCACCTTCAGCTCATGATTCACATGTCTTTTTGCTGTCAAATCTTTGTAAAGTAAATGTAACAATTTGATATTGTTAGTAATATTTCAAGATGAACTGGACTGAAGCAACTTAGCTTTACTTGATTATCCAGACATCTCTTTTTAGAGTATCAGATATGATCATCAGGCTTTTGAGAAACATTTATTTGTTCATCTCTCAATCATCATTGTATTGCGTTATATTATTTTTTGATCATAAAACTAAGCATTTAAAAATCATCTTACTAAGATATATTTTAGAGCTATAGAGTGACATAATTTTATCTTACATTTGGGTCATATAAATATCAGCATCTGCACCAAACTTCATATTTTTGCGTGGTTTGAGCTCCATAATCTCACTAAATTATACTATATGAGCCATAAAATGCCCGATTTATCAAACATGATACTCAACAAAAAGCACATTTGCAAACTTTTAATAATTAGTCTATAGGTTCTATAAATTTTTCTGACTATTATTTTTTTTATATGACATTCTTTACCGTGTTAAGCTGGTTTCGAGGACCAGACTTACTGTAATACCTAAGTTTCTAAATGTTGATGATACTCATCCACTCCCTCCATCATTGTAATGTCAGGTGGAGTGAAGTGTTCTGAGTGGAACAGCGCTATAAATCATCACACAATGTGTCCTGATGATTATTTCTTACACCTTTATGTTATAAATAATGTGTTTGTGTGAAAGGTGTCCATTTGAATAGTTGGCACCAGTCAAAGCAGCGTGAGGATGGGAAAGCACTGAGTCACCTACTATCTCGCCATCAGTGTGAACTTCCTTATTTCTGTAGCAGGTTTATTGCTAGAGGTGATTGCTTAGGCAAGCATCACTATTACTATTGTTCATACTAGGGATGTCAATTTTCGATCATTTCCATGATCGATCGTCGTTTAAATTAACGATCAATTAATCGATTAATCGTTAACTTTAATGCAGCAACATGCGTGTATTGCAGCAGCACGCAGTCACCGGCATGACAGGATGGCTTTCCGGTAGGCCTATTTGTTTTTTTTTAAATCCTACATTTACAATGCATTAGATCACATGCGTGCGTGCATACGAGACTGAGTGAGCGCGGGTTTGGATAGATGTATTTGGAGGTTATTACTCACGTCTCATTCGGCACAAATCCAAATGTTTCCATATTCGCAATGTATTTGAATGTTAAACTATTAATTATAATGTAAACTAGGCTTGTACTTTACACGCATTCGCATATAGACGGAAAAGATCATCCTCTTCACATGAGCAAAAACGTCCTTACAACTATTACACTTAATAACGTAGATGAAAATATAGCACAAATCTGCCATACATTTATAATGAGAACTTTATAGAAATCTATAGTAAATTCTGTCCTTGCCCATCTTTCAGCGCGCTGTCATGAAAACGCATCACGGCGGGAGCTCGCTCTCTCTCTCTTTCTCCGTCTAGCGCATAACTTAGCATCCTATTGTGCAGATACAAGCTGTAATGTTACGTCTGCTATGTATCTAAGTTATCTGATTTATCATAGGATGTGTCATAGAATGAGCTTCAGTTTATTGGCATAAAGTCACTCTTCACCTCAGGCAGCTATTCCATACTAAGGGCTATGGGAGGTTTAATGCGTGTGGATTGGTCAAATTGCTGCTAAATCTTCTAAACATTACTTATTGGACATTTGCATTCGTGGTATCTGTAGCCTTATGGTTTCTTGGTGGTTTTCTGGAAGCCTTGAGAATAAATAATATGAAGCCGACATTATGCAGTACAGTGGTTGAGCGATGTACCGCAAAGGCCGATATATCAGACAATATTAGGAGAATATAGGAGCGCTCATTCTCAGTCTTCATTAGTTTACGGTGTTTGTTTAACAGTTCAGTCTAAAAATAGTGGGGGCGTATTAGAACGAGCCGTTTTAGGTAGGCGTGGTTGGCTCTTAACTTTTATAAAGAATATCTCTTTGGATTTGAGACTTTAGTCTTTGCAACTTTACAGATCTTCTTTATGCACCAAGAGCTTGTAACACTCCAAAGAGAAAGGAAAACTTGAAATCGCATCATATGACCCCTTTAACAATACTATTTGTAGACAGTTGTTGATAATGTGAACTGTTCATTTCAGCCCTAATGCAAACACCCAGAGTCTTTGTTGTAATCTTAAGCATTATCCAGTAATATGTGTGTTGGGCTCAACATATGATTGTTGATTCAAAACAGCAGCTCTGTTTGACCGGATGACTTCAGGGTCAGGAGGTGCTGTTTGGAGTTTGCCTTCAGGGTTGTTGATGGATGTGAGCTGGATGGATGAAGGCTGTTATTTTTTGCCTGAAGTGATCAGTCATTGGGGAGGGCAGTATTTACAGACAAACAGTCATAAATACACAACCTTTACTCAGTCATGTGAATATGAGGGAGTGTATAGTTTACTTCTGCTTTAACCTGTCTATCACTATATCACTGTGTCTATCACTTAATTTGATATGTAGTCAGGTACAATTAATTATATTTAATAATACATCATTGGACCAAACTATATGTAAGCTTAATGTATAACTATATAATCTCATATAGATGTAAGATTTATTTTCTTCTGCTCACCAAGGCTGCATTTCTTTGATTAAAAATACATTAAAAACAGCAATATTGTGAAATATTATTTCAATTTAAAATAACTGTTTTCTATATGAATATCTGTTAAAATGTAATTTATTGCTGTGATCAAAGCTGAATATTCAGCATCATTCCTCCAGTCTTCAGTGTCACATGATCTTCAGAAATCATTCTTAAATGCTGGTGTTCTTCTTAAGAAACAATCCTGATTATTATCAATGTTGAAAACAGTTTTCAGTTTTTTATTTTTTTGGAAAACATGATGCATTTTCAGGATTTTTGATTAATAGAAAGTTCAAAAGAACAGCTTTTATTTAACATATAAATCTTTTGTAACGTTATAAATGTCTTCTGATAATTTTATGCATCCTTGCTGAATGAAAGTATTCATTTTTTTTTTTTGAAAGGTAGTGTATGTGTGTAAATATTTATTTATTATTAAATTATTATATTTTTGTAGCCATAGGTGACAAAATAAGCTCTTTCTACTTTTAATGAAGTTTTTCTTCAAAGTTTTCCTCCCCGGTATTCCATTATACTATAATCGTTCGAAAGCACTAAACGTCAATTCTTGTTTATTACACTCGTTTATTGCTTTTACATTGCACCCAGTCTCCTGTTTGTTGCCCAGTTGAGGCATTAGTGAAAGTACTGATGGAAAATACAAATGGAAAGTTTTTGTCGGCCTGCATTAGTGAAGTCATACATGCTTTTGCTGTGGAACCGCATGTTCGTTTGATTTGAAAACTAACCTCATCATAATTCATCGGAATAGTACAATTCTGGCATAATGGTCAGAAATAATGTGGTCTTCTCTTTGATCCTCATGAATCATCAAAGCTACTTTCTACAGCCGTTATTCCAGGAAATGCTGTATAGCCTACGCTTCTCACACATTCGTGGTCATTCACACCTCATCTGCGTCTACAGGTCGTAATGAGCCGCTGAAGAAAGACAAGCTGAAATGGAAGAGCGATTACCCCATGACGGAGGGCCAGCTCCGCAGTAAGAGAGATGAGTTTTGGGACACGGCTCCAGCGTTCGAGGGGCGCAAGGAGATCTGGGATGCCCTGAAAGCCGCCGCTGTGGCTCTGGAGTGTAACGATCATGAACTGGCTCAGGCTATCGTGGACGGAGCCAACATCACATTACCACACGGTGAGAGTCGTTACACTGAAGTGCCGTGTCACTGATTGGTTGTGATGAAACCAGCTTTGTCTGCAACTGTGGAACAGAACATGAGAAATGTTCATGCTGCTCTTTTTCATTAAACAAATGCAGTGACGAGGTGCTTCCAAATGTTTCCATATTCGCAATGTAACGTTTGGGTTGCAGTACTTATTTATTATGTAAATAAGGCTTTGTAGTTCACTCGTGTCTCAATATCCACGTTAAACCACAACCTTTACATGTGCAAATCGCTTTGGAATAATTGCAGCATGTTTCAGATGATAAAATAAGGCAACTTAAATTTACATTGCAAATTTAAAATTACGTTGCGATTGGTCAAATGACAAAAGATCCAATGCTTTTTGTCATCAATAAAGTGTCTGCACAAACTTCGAAATGTTTGATTACTTTCAAGTATCTTTATGACTATTTTCAAATATTTTAATAAAATGTTTTTATTAAAATATTTGTGTATTTATTAGATTTTTTATTTTTTTATCAAATAAACATTTATCCTTTTAAATACCCTACTGTTTTTTTTATAACCTAACCCTTATTATTGGTCCAGACGGGAAGTTTTTACCATAATGAAGAAGTATTTAATGACATGAAAACAAAAGAAATGACAACACGCATCAACCCTCATTGTTATACCTGTAACACTTTATTTCCCCATCACTGACGATTGTTTGTACTTTCAATCACTCCAGGATCCCTGACCGAGTGTTACGACGAACTCGGCAACCGCTACCAGCTACCGGTTTATTGCCTGGCCCCGCCTGTCAACCTGATTACAGAAAGAAGTGAGGAAGACCTGTCGGACAACCGCCCTGAAAGCCGCCGCTGTGGCTCTGGAGTGTACCGATCATGACCTGGCTCAGGCTATCGTGGACGGAGCCAACATCACATTACCACACGGTGAGAGTCGTTACACTGAAGTGCTGTGTCACTGATTGGTTGTGATGAAACCAGCTTTGTCTGCAACTGTGGAACAGAAAATGAGAAATGTTTATGCTGCTCTTTTTCATTAAACAAATGCAGTGACGAGGTGCTATATTGTGCAATAAGCTAAATTTAATTTACTATTTTGACTTGAAAAAAGTCACACCTGGTCAAAATTGGGTCAAAACCCTTCATTTTATATTACATGTGCTTACTGTTGTAATAACAGCACATTATGCATAATTACATGCAACTAACCATAACAATAACAAACCCTAATCCTGACCCTGTAGCAAGTGTGTGCTGTTAATTAATATTGCTCAGTACTAAATTGTATAATTATACTGTAATAAGGACTCCTTAAAATAGTGTAACCCAAAATTGCATTGTTGAGAGAAAAACAAGTTGCACCAGTGCTTGTCGCATTTTATTATTACATTCAGAAATAATGTAAAATATCAGTAAATAAAATGCAAAAATGTATTAATGCTATAAAAGTATATTAGTTTCCCTCATTTCACAAAAAACATGTGGGAAATGTGCTAAACAAATAAACCTGACTTGCCTTACCATGCCTGTCAGGCCCAAACTGTGTTCAAGTTGAATGTGAGGAGAGATCAAAAACCGAAACCCAAGCAATAAAATATGTTTGTACTAACGCACAAACCAGTCAATTCTTGTTCTTGTTGCATTGACCGATATTTACCGTCATTTACAAACAAAAAACCCCACAGAAGGTAAGACATGAGTAATTGGGAAGAGAAACGAGAGTCCATCTGTTGTCCAGTGGAATAACTTATAGGATCTTGTTAAAATAGTGGTGAAATTATTATTATTATTTTTTTAATTAGGAGAGCATCTCATTAAATAAAGGTTAAAGCAGACATATGGCCTAATCCAAGTGGGTGGATCTCTCATTTGTTATGAATCCAAATTAGGGCTGCACGATAAATATCGCACGATATTTAATGCGCATCTCGTCAGTAAAGCCGGTTCTGTAATCAGCGGTAAATCTCTACACGTGCGTGCTTTCACGTGGAGCAGCATTAACTACACAGAGCCGTTGTTCACAGACAAGCTGCGCAAAACCACGATCATATTTTGCGCATGTTTTGCGCAGCTGTGAACAACGGCTCTGTGTAGTAAATGCTGCTTCATGTGAAATCACGCACGTGATGGAGATTTACCACTGATTACAGAACCAGCTTTACTGACAAAATGCGCATTAAATATTGCATGCGATTTATCGTGCAGCCCTACTTTCCATAGAGCCAAACTGACCACAATATGTGCCAGTCCTAAATTATCATCAAGCAATAAGTCATCTTGGATTTATGCATCTTACAGGCTTTAATT
>NW_015647124.1:2791915-2798117 GCF_001515625.1 Sinocyclocheilus rhinocerous
ATCCAGGGTCCCATATCTTTAACTATTTTCAAATATTTTAATACATCTTTTTTTTTTTTTGTTAGTTGTTGTTGTATTAAAACATTTGATATTTTTCATCAAATAAACATTTAACCTTTTAAATACCCTGTTGTTCTCATAACCCAACCCTTATTTTCTTTATTGGTCTAGAGGGGAAGTTTTTACCATAATGAAGAAGTATTTAATGACATGAAAACAAAAGAAATGACAACACGCATCAACCCTCATTGTTATACCTGTAACACTTTATTTCCCCATCACTGACGATTGTTTGTACTTTCAATCACTCCAGGATCCCTGACCGAGTGTTACGACGAACTCGGCAACCGCTACCAGCTACCGGTTTATTGCCTGGCCCCGCCTGTCAACCTGATTACAGAAAGAAGTGAGGAAGACCTGTCGGACAACCCTGAGCCCCTGACGACGCAGAAGAAAGAGTTCCAGCTGAAGGTACGGCTCTCCACCGGCAAAGACCTGCGTCTGAACGCCAGCATGACCGACACCATCGGCTTGCTGAAAAAGCAGCTACAAGCTCAGGAGAGCATTGAGCTGGCCCATCAACGCTGGTTCTTCTCTGGAAAGCTCCTCACAGACAAGACCCGCCTGCAGGACACCAAGATCCAGAAGGATTTTGTTATCCAGGTCATCGTGAACCAGCCGACACCAAACAACTAAGACGGAGCGGACAGACTACAGAGGGATAAAGGACCAAACCACAGCAGCTGAAAGAGCGTCGAACAATAAAACGTTTTGCACAAAAATGAATCGAGACAGACAAGCGTCTTGATCCTGCTGTTTTAAAATGCTCCATGATTCACAGCGGGAATGCATCAAGCCCTCTCTGTAATCGAATGTCTGGAAAAACAAATAAACCAAATGCAACGGATCGCATCTGTACCGACTTGAGCAGAAGTGCCAACGTGAATTTGGTAGCGAAGCACACTGATTTGTGTCTCTTGACTATGCATATCCTGCAAAATACCTATATGATCCTCTGAAAATGATCTCCCCTTTTAAGATAATTGAACTTGAGCTTCATTTTGCACACTTGAGTATCTTAGAATAGTCGTGCCTTGAAAGAAGAGTAGATGGTTCCTAAATGCTGTTTTTATTTCGCTTACGAGGCATGTTCGGTCACTTTCACATGCTTTGTATCTTATGACTGATGTCTTTGAGCACAACACGGTGCTTTTTCTATGCAATCTCGAAACCGGAAAAAGACGCTGTGCTAAAAGGCTCGAGTGCACAAAGACGCATTAAACGGACAGTGACGCGACATCTTCATCTGCTGACTCCGTGCCCTGTAGATTACAATCATCTTGTAGATGAAACCATACTGCTGCCTCTTAAGGGAAGATTGGACACACTATCAGTTTAATGGCTGTTCGACTTCCTCTTCCTCTTTTATAGTGCTTTTATGCTGTAAGCGCTCAGGCTGCAATCAGTCAATATTGCTACTATTTTGAGAGATTATATTCTGTACTATTCCAATCTTTACCTTGCTTTTCTAATAACTTGGAGTAAGACTTTTTACTGATTCTTAAACATTTATCAGTGGCATTACAAGGATGTTATATTTTGATTATAATTTACCACGAGCATCACTTTAAGAATGCATTCTGTAACGGAGGTTATCTGTATTAGGCCTGTAACATGTTCACAAACGTTCGGTCGTCAATGTCCGTTCAGTTTAATGCGGATGCAAAAACGTTTCTTTTACTAAAGGTTTTCTGCTCCTGATTATATCACCGTGTGACTCTCAGCGCACACCACACCGGTTAGAAACAGCTCGTTACCTCACTGGCAACTGTTCCTCATTAGTCTTAAGTCTCCCGAGCGCTGGCGTGTTCATTATATGTTTCTCTAGTATCACGCCATTCCTTCTACTCTGGGTTACTTTTCTTCTGTTGTTTTTGAGCATTTTTTTCTTATAAACAAATACACATTGGTGTAGATAAACCTTTTTGGATGAGAGAAATCACATTAATTTATCATTGCAAACTCCAAAAGTTTCAGTCACTGTGCAAATTGCATCATTTTGCATTCAAGTAATATTCCAGGTTAAATACAAGTTAAACTGTACCGAAACCTCTGTATTTCACCGTAATCTACCAATTTCCATAATTAATGAACTCCATAATTTAATATTTATGCACTTGCAATGTAAGTCCATGTGGTACTTTCTTTGGTAATAGACAGTATGCAGTAGCTTAAAGGGATAATTCAGCACAAAATTAAAATTCTGTCATTATTTACTCACCCTCAAGTTCTAAACCTGTGGAACATAACATTTTAAAAGTTCTCCGTCTCTTTTTTTTTTTTTTTTTTTTTTTTTTTTTTTTTTTTTTTTTGTCTCTTTTTTTTTTGTTTTGTTTTTTGTTCCTTTTTTTTGTTTTGTTTTTACATAAAAAGTTTAAATTATGAGATAAAAGGTCATGTTTATGAGAAGAAATGAGATAAAAAGTAATAATTATGAGATAAAAAGTCAAAAGTTTGTTTGTAATTATGAGCTAAAAAGCAAAATTATGAAAAAAGTCAGAATTGTGATGTTCATAATTCTGACAAAACTTCGACTTAAGTCAAAATTATGACTACTGTTATGATTGAGATACTATCTCAAAAGTCATAAATCTGACAAATTGCATTTGATGATCTCAATTTGGGCTTATATTTTGACTTTTCATAAGTTTACATTTTTGCCAGAATTATGATTAGTTGAAATTGAGATCTCAATTTCAACTTTTCATCATTTTGATTTATCTAAATTTATCTCATAATTTTTGTATCATTTTTATCTCATAACAAAAGCTGTAATAATAACAATAAAATGTGACTTATTTGTCCATAAAATGAAAGTCAATAGGGTCCATTGCAGTTTTGGACCCCATAAGCTGTCGTTATATACAAAAACAGTAGAAACATTTATATATCTTTTGTGCTTTGCAGAAGAAAGTAAGTCACACAGGTTTGGAACATGAGGGCGAGTAAATGATGACAATTTTTATTTTTGGGTGAACTATCACTTTCATCTGGAATATTTCCAGTCCTGCACATTGTAAAGTACATACCTTGTAGAAATAACTTGGCATCATAGGCATGGGCAAAAACCTCCAATCATGGCTTAGGACAAAGATGCACTCAGTACCTGCCATCATTTATGTGCGTCGTGATTTACGTGCTTTGATAAGAAAGAAACGGTTCACAGTAATATTGTGTACTCCTTAAATCCTGCTGCCTTTTTCCCAGGTTGCTAGCGGCGGGAGCTGTGTGACCTCCGGCTGTCTTGATAAACCTGTCTGAAGGAGAGTGCATTCTCCTGTTCTTAGCACAATATGAAACCATTATGTGACAACTGCCCAAATAGATGCAGTGTTGCTGCTAATGATAGAGCCAAAGCAACAAACCTTGATAGTTGTTCTCTCATCGGCATCGGCTTTGTCTTTTTGTTAAACAAACATGTCAGGAAAAAACCCCCGAATTGCTACACTTCTGTTAGTAATATTAAAAATGAATGGAAATAGACAGAAGATCATTACAAGGGTTATAGTGACAGTACAGGTATAGCTCTGTGTTTTGGGTTCATCCACATGTTTTACAAATGATTGTGATCAGGATGGTTTTAGATTGGCATCATAGGCATGGGCAAAAACCTCCAATCATGGCTTAGGACAAAGATGCACTCAGTACCTGCCATCATTTATGTGCGTCGTGATTTACGTGCTTTGATAAGAAAGAAACGGTACACAGTAATATTGTGTACTCCTTAAATCCTGCTGCCTTTTTCCCAGGTTGCTAGCGGCAGGAGCTGTGTGACCTCCGGCTGTCTTGATAAACCTGTCTGAAGGAGAGTGCATTCTCCTGTTCTTAGCACAATATGAAACCATTATGTGACAACTGCCCAAATAGATGCAGTGTTGCTGCTAATGATAGAGCCAAAGCAACAAACCTTGATAGTTGTTCTCTCATCGGCATCGGCTTTGTCTTTTTGTTAAACAAACATGTCAGGAAAAAACCCCCGAATTGCTACACTTCTGTTAGTAATATTAAAAATGAATGGAAATAGACAGAAGATCATTACAAGGGTTATAGTGACAGTACAGGTATAGCTCTGTGTTTTGGGTTCATCCACATGTTTTACAAATGATTGTGATCAGGATGGTTTTAGATTTAAGGCAGTGAAGAGCGACCTTGCTGTTATTTTTGCAGTAATTCTAGGCGCATGGTTCGATACCATTCTTCTGCATTCAATGTTTCAGTAGATGTTTTATGTATTGTTTATCTTTGTTTAAATACCTGTCTGATACGTATGATGTGGATTAAGGTTTGTCTCGTGACATGAAGTTTCCAGATTTGACTGAGGAAGCTGCTGGGAAGCCATACATGTGGATCTTTTTCGCCCCACTGTGTTGGGACGGTTTCAGGAGACTCACTTTGGACGTTTTTCTTTCAAATCCCAGATTATAGGAAGCCATTACACTTTACTCAAGCCTGCTGTGGGCCTGTGTATGGAAGCTCATTTCTGCCACATAAGAAAAAATTATGCTTTACTAAATCATAATTGTGACACAAGACATATCTCAAAGTTGAGATACAAAGTCATTGAGATAAAAAGTCAAAATTGAGATTACAAAGTAAAAAAAAAAAGATAAGTTGTAATTGTCATGATGGACCATCTCATTTTTTCATAATTTCGCTTTTTATCTCAAAGTCGTAATTATGACTTTGTATTTCATAATTTTAACAGTCGTAATTTACTTTTTATTTCCTAATTTTGACTTTGTCATAATTATGAATTTTATCTCATAATTATGACTTCTCATAATTATGGTTTACTAAAGCAAGATTTTTTTTTCTTGCATGGCAGAAATGTCCCACCCACGAAATACATGAACTTTCATAAACCTTTAGAGGAATTCACATGAATTTCTTCGTAGATAAATATATCTGTATATTAAGAGATAAAATGTGTGAAATTCTTATACTTCAATGTGCTTACGGCCTATTTTACGAAAGTTATGTACATTTACAAGGTAATTTGTTTATCGGATGTTTTAATTGTCAATTAAAATTAACAGCTGGGAAAGCAAACAGATGTTTGTCAGTAAACTGCTAATTATTTCAACATGTTCTCAGATCTGCTAGTGTTCACCATTTCCTCTGCGTCAAGAACTTTTTTGTGTGTCAAGGACAAGTTAGTCTGACCTTAACTAATAAAACAAGTGTTTATAGAATTTTTAAGTAAGCAGAAAGGGTTAATCATCTCAGACTGCATTGACTGACCGCAAGTAGCATGTTGAAATGGTTAAAGCAGCCAAGTTTTGCACCTCTCAGTGTAAAATTAGGTTTAAGCTTTAAAAAATGTGTAGGTTATGCATTTTAATACCACTTGACATGCTGATATATGTTCAGCATCTCTCATAAAAAGTGAATTCTGATTGGCTGTGAATGTTTTTAACGTTCACCAGCTAGAAAACTGTTACTACATAACATACATACACCAGCTAGCTGTACACTCTAAAAAATGCTGGGTTAAATACAACCCAGTGCTGGGTAAATGAACTTCACAATTCTCATCGAATTAGAATGATTATTGGAAAAATAAAATTTGTTATAGCTATTTCTGGACATTCTAGCATTTATGAGTAACTATTCATATATAAGAGTTCTTAGAAATGTACTTTTTATTAGTGTTTCACGTTTTAAGTTTTTTTTTATTTTTTTTTACAAATATTGAAATAGTTCAATAAAAGTTAAACTTAAATATTAAATAGCAGGCTAATTATTATTAAATTCCCTTATGAAAATTAACCGTGGGTTTACAACAAATAAATCCAAAAATCCAGGGTTACTGTAGTTAAAGGATTCGTTCACTTCCAGAATAAACATTTCCTGATAATTTACTCACCCCCATGTCATCAAAAATGTTCATGTCATTCATTCTTCAGTCGCGACGAAATATAATGGACTTCAATGGGGACCAATGGGCTGAAGGTCCAAATTGCAGTTTCAGTGCAGTTTCAAAGGGCTCTACACGATCCCAGCCAAAGAATAAGGGTCTTATCTAGTGAAACGACCAGTCATTTTCTCAAAAATAAAAAATTGTATATACTTTTTAACCACAAATGCTTGTTTCGCACTAGCTCGACTTCACGCATTACGTAATCACGTTGGAAAGGTCACG
>NW_015647124.1:2799599-2808546 GCF_001515625.1 Sinocyclocheilus rhinocerous
ATATAATGGACTTCAATGGGGACCAATGGGCTGAAGGTCCAAATTGCAGTTTCAGTGCAGTTTCAAAGGGCTCTACACGATCCCAGCCAAAGAATAAGGGTCTTATCTAGTGAAACGACCAGTCATTTTCTCAAAAATAAAAAATTGTATATACTTTTTAACCACAAATGCTTGTTTCGCACTAGCTCGACTTCACGCATTACGTAATCACGTTGGAAAGGTCACGTGTGACGGAGGAGGAAGCACCGACCCAGTGTTTACAAAGCGAATGTGCAAAGAATTTCAAACGCCCTTTACAAAAAAAAGGTAAAATAACAATGTCGGACGATTTTGAAGTTGGAGAAGAAAACGAGATGGAGTTTTTCGCCCTACTCTACCTTTTTGAACCGAAGTTCACAGACGAAGAGCTAACCGCGCGCGACCTTTCCAACGTGAAGTGAAGTCGAGCTAGTGCAAGACGTGCATTTGTGGTTAAAAAGTATACATTTTTATTTTTTTTTAGAAGATGACCGATCGTTTCGCTAGATAAGACCCTTATTCCTCGGCTGGGATCGTGTAGAGCCCTTTGAAGCTGCACTGAAACGGCAATTTGGACCTTCAGCCCATTGGTCCCCATTGAAGTCCATTATATGGAGAAAAATCCTGGAATGTTTTCCTCAAAAACCTTAAGTTCTTTGCGACTGAAGAAAGGATGACATGGGGGATGAGTAAATGATCAGGAAATTTTAAAACTAATCCTTTAAACCATGGTAACCACAAGCTAACCATGGTTTAACCATGGTATTTGTAGTAAAACTGTGGTATATATACAAATGGTAGACAATAAAAATGTTGAATTTTGAAAATTACATACGCATGATGCCATTGTAAGACGATCCCTCATTGCAGCCTCGTTTCCATCCGCGTCAAATTGAAAATGGCGTCTGCTCTATAAATGGAATAATCGTAGGTGCAGCACAGTGAGTTGTGTTGTTGTTGTTGTGCTCAGAATATTCTCGTGTTCATGACTCCTGTAATGTGGCTGAGGGCTGCTGGAAGTCTGGAACAGATGAGGTGTTGCTGGAGGCCCTGCAGAGAGCTGTCTCACTCGCCTTAAAAACGGCTGATTCGGGTTTTAGTCCTGCTTGTTTTGTTTTTGACGAGGCCTGAGAAACTTTCGCGCGCTTTGAGCTTCCCGCCGGCGCGAAAGGAAACCTGCTGCGCTTTGAGCCTCAAACGTGCCATTATCAACCACACGATGGCGGTATTTGCAAAGAAATACTCTTATAGTATATTCGGTTTTGTTCTGGCTTTAATAAAGTGGAATTGTTTAAAAATAATAATAATTGTTAATTTTATCCTTGTATTGGCATCACACTGTCCCCATGGACAATCAAAAGTGCTTTCTCTGCATCTTACCAGACCTGAGTCTTGTGCAATATTTTTGTTAACAGGTAGGTTATTGATATTTCCAGATGGTTTTTATTATGATGATGTTTGACCTCAGTCGACTGTTAGTTTTGTATGAGGCCTTCAAACTCAGGCCTAGAAATCTGCTTATGACTGATGTGGAGGTTTTCTTGATCTTAAATGTATAAATCATTTAATAAACGGAAAACTGTCAGGGATTTTTCTGCATATGCTCATTTTGGGCTGATCGTCCTTGTGTGCATCTACTTAAGTGTCAATGAAAAAAAGAAAAAATCTAGTTTAAAAAAGGCATGTCAGGTTTTCATGTTGGTTTTAAAAACTTTTATAGAATTTTCAACAGAAGTTTACATTTAATGGCTCTAAAATGTCATGTGTAACCATTAAGTAAAGAGTAATAAATATTTCCTTACACCTGAAATCACACATCTTAATAATTATTGTTTAAAGCATTTATTTATTATTAATTATTTATTATTTGAAAAGTTGTTGTTTTAAAATTACAGTAAGGTCCAATTAGTTAAACTTATTTAATGCATAAACTAACAATGAGCAATAGATTTAATACAGTCTTTCTAAATCTTTGTTAATGTAAAAATACAACTGTTATTTTGTTTTATATTGTTATTTTGTTAGTTCATGTTAGCTCAGGTTTACTGTAAATAATATTAGCAAATAAAATTTTTGATTTAATTATGTATATTAGTAAATGATGAAATTGTTGCCAAATTGTATTTTTAATGTTTTTTTATTATTATTATTTTTATTTTTTTAATATAATGAATTATTAATTCATAAATATTATTCCGTTTAGTGAATCATAGCCATATAGCAGTAGCAATCTAAACTAACCTAGCATTGTCAATTCCTTTTTATGTTTTTGTTGCTTTATATTGGTTGCATCACATGACTTTGATTTGGTGGACAAAATGCTTCAAATAATAATTGACAATCTTCGGCACTGCTTTTTTCTGCTTAAGAAATACAGATTATACCAAAATACTTATGAATAAATAAATCTAGACACAACATGAGCATTATGTCATTGACCCATGCACATATTTGGGTATTTCTTTATGTGATGAACCCTACATAGAGTAAAAAAATAAAAAAAACACACTAACACTCTCTGGATCAGGTTCAATGAAAACAACCCTTTCACCGTGATGTGGTTCCTTACATAACTTCAGCCCTGTTTAGGTTAGGTTAGGATTCAAATCTGCTTGCTAGGCAGTAAAACACAAGAGGACCAGCTGGGGCTCAAAAAAGTCCCTAAATTGGTGGGAATGATGACTAATGAGATAAATGTCTCAGCCAGAAGCAAAAAGCTTATAACCAGGGGAAATGAGGAAGTGTGCTGTGTGTAACAGTGTGCTGCGTCTCAATGACACATTCATAGACTCATCACGCTCTCCTACACATGAGCAAATATGCATTCATGGCGCTGGAGGCCTGGGAAAAAGCCTCCATTGATGTGAACTCACAAGGAGCCGTGTGTTCTTCTGTTTCCCGCTCCTAAGAGCTCTGTAGAGAGGGACGTTTGTATCGGCTGTATACTGTAGCTGAAGGTCTAAGTCACCAGATTTGTGTCTTATATGAAGTCATAAATACATTCTCAGTGTCAGGGTGCACTCTAAAAAATGCTGGGTTAAATACAACCCAGTGCTGGGTAAAATAGGGACAAACCCAGCAATTGGGTTGTTTTTACCCAGCGGTTGGGCATCTGTGATGAAATCGTGGCAGCTGGAAGTTGCATATAAAGCCTCGGTTCTCAACTGGTGGTCCATTTTGTTCTGATCGTAGACGACAGGGAGAAAAACAATGCTAAATTAAATAACTACACTCTAAAAAATCTGTAAACATAGGGCTCAGTGTACTCTATTAATGCGAAGGAATTTTACATATTGATTGTTTGCATGTGTTTTCCCCATATTTTGAATTCTGCATTGAATTGTGTTGTGTTTTAGGGTTAAATGAAATGATTAAATGAACTGTAACATTCATTGGGACCAAAAGAGCCTTTGTTTACGAAAGCGCCAGCCTGAAAAGTCCATTTTTTTTTTTCTGGGCATTGAGCACAATTTATGAAAGTTGTTTTTAAATTTTAAATATGCTCGTTAAACCAAACAAACTGTTTTGAAGATTTCTATCGCCAAATCCATTTCCATCTCATTCAAGTTTCTTTATATCAACATAGACAGGAAGTAAGATAAAAGGAAATAAGACCGGGTCAAAACAGCCCAATTGCTGGGTTTGTCCCTATTTTACCCAGCACTGGGTTGTATTTAACCCAGCATTTTTTAGAGTGTGGTGAGTTCTCAGTTCATTCAGCTGAAGGTTGTGCTTTGAACCAGTTTCCTGAAAATTCAGCCTTTTGATTCTTAGGGATTTTTTGTCGACTCAATCTGTTCAGTCAGATGTTGGCTTTGAAATGGACCAATTCGGTTTCCACTTTGGCCTCACCATACACTCTAAAAAATGCTGGGTTAAATACAACCCAGCGCTGGGTAAAATATGGACAAACCCAGCGATTGGGTTGTTTTGACCCAGCGGTTGGGTTACTGCCAAGAAGGTTGGGTTAAATATTTAACCCAACTGTTGGTTGAAAACAACCCAATCGCTGGGTTTGTCCATATTTTACCCAGCGCTGGGTTGTATTTAACCCAGCATTTTTTAGAGTGCAGCACATCTGTGATGAAATCGTGGCAGCTGGAAGTTGCATATAAAGCCTCGGTTCTCAACTGGTGGTCCATTTTGTTCTGATCGTAGACGACAGGGAGAAAAACAATGCTAAATTAAATAACTACACTCTAAAAAATCTGTAAACATAGGGCTCAGTGTACTCTATTAATGCGAAGGAATTTTACATATTGATTGTTTGCATGTGTTTTCCCCATATTTTGAATTCTGCATTGAATTGTGTTGTGTTTTAGGGTTAAATGAAATGATTAAATGAACTGTAACATTCATTGGGACCAAAAGAGCCTTTGTTTACGAAAGCGCCAGCCTGAAAAGTCCTTTTTTTTTTTTCTGGGCATTGAGCACAATTTATGAAAGTTGTTTTTAAATTTTAAATATGCTCGTTAAACCAAACAAACTGTTTTGAAGATTTCTATCGCCAAATCCATTTCCATCTCATTCAAGTTTCTTTATATCAACATAGACAGGAAGTAAGATAAAAGGAAATAAGACCCTGGCTGCATTAAATACACTTCACTAGAAATTAAAATAACAATGAACTTGACCACAGTGTGTTTCGTGCAGTGAATTATTGTCTGCTAAGAGTATGAAATGACATTTTTAATGTTTAAAAACCAAACAGTCAATATAAAAACCATGTAAAACTGAAACACCCATTTTCCAGTTCATTGCATATTATTGGTTCAATATACATTTTAATGTTTGTTTTTATGTGCTTTAGTACGGTAAACAGTTCTGGTACCGTGTTGGTCACCACTTCTCTGTAATATCTGGGTCCTGAAAACATCTCAAAACAAGCTGAGATTCACTAACATAAAGCACATCGAAGTGCAGCCAGAAGCAAGCTGGGATAAAGTTGCCATAAAATGAAAATGTTTCTTCTTTCTCATCCTTGACACACATGTCAAATAAATACAGTAAGTACAGGAATTCGTCTTTGGCAAGTGCAGAAAATGTGTATGGTGAGTGAGGAGGCTTCATCAAATCAGGAATGGACGACGACGACGGGCTAAAACTCCCTCGGTTTGCTGTAACTGAGCTACTCGGTTTCCTCTTTGGAAATTATGACCGTCTTCCCACCCACATGCTCTAAACGCTCTGCATGTGCCTGAAACACGAGCCAATGGGCCGACTAAAGCTGGAACAGGCACATCTGTGTGGCTGGCAGCAAAAGCTTGCAGTAATGCAGCCTGGATTTCACGATTTTCATCCCGATTTCCAGAGAGCTGCCAAAAACACTCTTTCTTTCCGAAACTACTAGAAGAAGTCCAAATGCATGGAAGATTTCTTTCATCAAAGCCCACCAGGGGTTCATGCTCCTGCTCTGAAATCCATCACATTTCTGTTCAGTTCCAGTATCAGATTGTGTTTTTCTGTTTTCCCAGCTGGACAGAGTAATAATGAGGTCATCGTACAGCAGATCTGTTGTGTCCGCCAGTATTCGTGTGTTATTCTCCTCTGTTTTCTGTTTCGCACAGAATAAAGGATTTGAAGGTCACAGCTGTTGAGCAGAACGCAGAGAGAGATTGAGATGAAACCACCAGCAGGTCTCGCAGGCGAACTTAACGCTCCTTTGTAGAAAGATCCAACCAGAAGAGACAGATAAAAGCCGCTCAGAGAGCCGCTGAAGCAGTTGGCAGTGGAGGAGAGGATGAGGATGAGTGACGAAGGAGAGATGGACTACCAGAGTAATCTCTTGTTTTCTTGTGTGGTGTGTTACTAAGATTGACACCTGACTCACCCTGAAAACTGTGGATTTTTGAATTAAATCTAACTGATTCCAACTTTGATTTTTGTTACATGAAGGTCACATAAAACTTTTTAGCATGTCTTTTTGCTCAGTTTGAAAATGCTTTTAGGTAGATTTTTATTTATCCATATTCCAGTCCCAGACGTTCAGTGTTAAACTATGCAAATCCATAAAAAAATATGACAAAAATATAATAATGTGAAGAGTGAAATAAGCATAGATCATTTCAGTTTTATTATAATTAATAATTTGTAATTAATAAAATTATTTTTAAATGACACACACACACACACGCACATATAGTGCAACTTTTCAAGCTATAATTAACTGTTTTTAGGACATAAAAAATGCTAGATTTGAAATTAGTGTATATATAATATAATATAGTAATCTAAACTACATTATTTTAATTTTATTATGATTAATTTGTAATTAATTGAATTAAATGTATAAATATTAAATATCAATATTAAATTATATATAAAAGATATACAAATTATATATATCATTTTTTAATTATTACAAATATATATTTATTCATATATTTATATACAAATATATTGAATTATATTAAAATCTATTATATATTCAATTTAAATATATATTAGCATTAGCTAATGACAATGACTATCACTATTAATAATGATTGCTCCAAACATGTTTCCTGAACTCACCCCCTGTCTGCCATTGGCTGGCCAAACAGACAGTCCCACCCCAAACTCTCTCCAGCAAATGTTGCTGTGTCAGCCTGGTTGGGATGTTATAAAAAAGTGTGTTTTTATACCGCTACAGAGAGACAGTGTTTACTCTTTTCATGAGAAATTAACCAACAAATGATTGTAAAAAATACACACTTTAACTGTAACTTTGAAAAAGCTGACAAATGTGGCCTGTGTGACTGTGGCACACAGACTGTGACACACATTTTGTCCCGGATCAGGCTTAGGAGGGACACACGCCAGCGCTTGGAGTACAGTACATTGGATGCATTTAATCTGGATTAGAGAGGTTTGTAAAGCAGACAGAAATCTCAGTCAGGCCGCAGAGACAGAACATCTGAACCCCTGCAAGCTGCCGGAGCTTTCCAGCCAAATATCAACCACCCACCCACTGATCTCTCACTCTCTTCCTGCTTTCAATCAGAACTTACTTAAACCAAGCAACTCCGTAGAACACCCTAACCGCATAGCAGTGCACTGAACACCAATCAGAACACTTTAACATGTCCTAGCTACACGTTTCACGTGAGCATTTTTTAGTACACGCTTAAACATTAAGTGGACATTGAGCAGATCTGAACTAATGCTAATACCCCGGTGAAGTGTAGTGGCAGACAATGAGTGTTTACCTTAATGTCCCTGGCTTTAATTATTTTAAGTGAGCGCCTCATGCTGCTTCCAGAGGCCAAATCTGCAGTAATTGTATGTTGTAAAGCACTGACTCCTCTCTGTCCTGTCTGTGCAGACATGCCACTCCACTGGCATAAGATGAGTAGAGATATACTCTAAACACATAACTACCCAGGGTTTCCATGTGCAATTTTTATTTATTTATTTATTTATTTATTTTAAACAACACTCTTCATCTGAATGTGATTGACACTCCTGCATAGTTGTATTACTGGAAACACCATCTGTTCTGCATTAAGGCCTATTTTCATGCTCTCAAATAAATCTGCTGACATACTGAAATGCACATGGTTGCATAACATGAACAGTATATCTTCACTCTAAATATACTATTTAGCCAAATTATGTTGAAAATTAATATTCTATCATCATTTAATCATCCTCATACTATATGATTTGTGTGGAATACAAAAGGAGATGTTTAGCAGAATGTCCAGGCTGCCGTTTTCCATAATGAAAGGGAATGGTACCAATGAATAAATTATACACTTTATTGCAATTATTAAAAATGTAAAAATTATTTATACAAAACTAATAAAACCTTTTATGAAAAACTTTTTTATAAATGTTAAAAATAAGTAAAGAATAAATGTTCTTAAAAATCTGTTTTTAAAAAGATCAAGACCCAAAACCCTTTAATGATAGATAGATAGATAGATAGATAGATAGATAGATAGGAATACATAAATAGTCATTATATATATATAAACAAGATTAAAAACTTTTTTATAAATGTTAAAAATAAGTAAAGAATAAATGTTCTTAAAATTCTATTTTTAAAAAGATCAAGACCCAAAACCAACCAATGATAGATAGACGATAGATAGATAGATAGATAGATAGATAGATAGATAGATAGGAATACATAAACAGTCATTATATATATATATAAACAAGATTAAAAACTTTTTTATAAATGTTAAAAATAAGTAAAGAATAAATGTTCTTAAAATTCTATTTTTAAAAAGATCAAGACCCAAAACCCTTTAATGATAGATAGACAGACAGATAGATAGATAGATAGATAGGAATAAATAAATATTCATTTTATATATATATATATAAACAAGATTAAAAACCTTCTAATTCATCCAATTCAGATGAAAAGAATAAATGTTCTTAAAATTCTATTTTTAAAAAGATCAAGACCCAAAACCCTTTAATGATAGATAGACAGATAGATAGATAGATAGATAGATAGGAATAAATAAGATAGATAGATAGATAGGAAATATATATATATATATATATATATATATAAACAAGATTAAAAACCTTCTAATTCATCCAATTCAGATGACAGAAAACAAATTCTGTAATTCATTTATCATCCACTTCTTTTGCTTCTCTCATCCTTTTCCCCCTGGTTTTTACGTCCTCTTTAGTGCATTCAGTTCACACAGCAGATCTGGGATCAGATTTCTCTGCTGTTTCTAACATTCTTTCTCATCAAACCCTAAAACCTTGAGTCCGGCCTCAGACTAGTGTTGAGGTTGACATCTGGAGCGGGGCAGCAGCTCGCCTGCTCTGACCAGCAGGAGTCAGTGTAATCTCTCAGAGCCCGGTGACATGAGAGCGGGGCCCTGCCACAGATCTCGCCCCCAGGGCCCCGGCGGTCTGCTGCTGCCAGTAAAGGGGGGGGGGTAGGAGGAGAGGAGGGGGCGGAGGAGGGGGCCACGTT
>NW_015647124.1:2809316-2810690 GCF_001515625.1 Sinocyclocheilus rhinocerous
TTATTTTATAAAATTTTATTATTTTATTTTATTATTTTATTTTATAAAATTTTTGTTTTATTTATTTATTTATTTATTATTATTATTTTTTTATACATGCAAAAACATATGAAACCAATACAAATACAAGTGTACAACCTAGCAACAGTTTTTCAAAGGATTTGTCCAGTTCTTTTTCTTAGACACTCTTTGTGTCTTTGACTCTAGGTTTTAGTAATGTCGTTAAATAACACGCTCAGTTCAAGTCTTTAAATGAAACTAATTTCGGTATTTAAGGTATTTCAATTATCAAACAAGATACCAATTGGACCAAGATGACAGACATTTCCGATGCTGAAAATTAACACACTTCAAACACACTCAGACTCGCTTTTACTGAGCACGAGAGTAATTATTTACAGCAAAGGCTGAGACTTGTATCAAAGTAATTTCATATATAGATCCCCAGACAAGCCAGACATTATGCAAATGTCTTGATGAAAAGCACTCACATTCCTGGTAAAGGCTTTCTGCTGGGTTCATGTCATGTCTTGATTACAGTGTTTTCACTCCAAAACGTCTCGTCAGACTACACTCACGTCGAAGGCCTATACTTGCCTTCTGCGCTCCGTCTGTCCTCACAAATTGCTTTGGCTAACCGAGAAACATCTGTGTCTTTGTGTGTTACCTTGGAGACAAGGGCATCCAAATACTAGGAATAAGGAGTGCAAGAGTAGAAGGTTCGCCGAGGGAAGTTCAGATGGGGTTGCAATGTGAGAATGGCTCCGAAAAGCCTGACAATCAGCACATTCCCCTGGCCCGGGGTTTTTGAGCAGAAAAATATCACAGACTGTCGGTGGACGCGGTCAGGCTGTGCATAAACAAAGACAAGGGGGGATTTACGGCTCGGGCTGCTGCGTGTGACCACAGGCGTAGGAGGAGAGCGAGGGACCGTTTCACCAAGTTTCATCACGGTGTCACCTTATTATCACCGTCTGCAAACGCAGGCCTCAGATTTGGCAACCGGAAAAAATAACGGCTTGCTATTGTGTCATTTTGAGAAGCTAAATTACCAGCAAGCTTTATTCGTTTGTCATTTTTAAAGCCCAAATTGCCTGTTCGCTATCCTTTGGAACAACAGTTTGATTTTCAAATAATGGTTATTTAATCATTTCCAGTTTTGCATCAAGGGCAAAGCTGCAGTATAACACACAGAGCTCATAAATCACTGGGCTATTGAGACTTTTGTATGACGCACTGTTAGGATTTTAAGAAATGTGAGTGTGTATGTGTGTGTGTGTGTGTGTGTGTGTGTGTGTGTTTATAAGGGAGATATTTGTTGCGATGCCAAAACCTCAAAGCCCTTATCAGTCACGCTAAAGATGTGCAAAAGGA
>NW_015647124.1:2810892-2815613 GCF_001515625.1 Sinocyclocheilus rhinocerous
CTTATCAGACACGCTAAAGATGTGCAAAAGGAGCAAACCTTCCCACGTCATCTTTTTCAGCACATGGGAGGTGAAATAGAGACATACAGCAGTTAAAACCTTTAGTTCCTGCTGTTGTTTTTGGTGTAATTGTTTTTGGATTATTTATTTATTTTTTATTAACATCAAGATTTGAAGTGAATTTATTTTAATGTACAAGAGAAAGTGTCTGGGCAAGGCTCTCTAACTGCTCATGATTGATTGATTTAAACTGTTATCTTTTATGATCCTGAGGTCTGATAATTTTGTTTTATAAAGTACCGAAGTTTCAAATAATAAACTGTTTTTTAATTTAAATATTTTATTTTTTATAAATAGGTAATTTATTATATATATATATATAGTGATATCTATTAATTAATAATAATAATTCATGATATTTGCAAATCAATAAATAAATATTTTAATTTTTTTTGAATTATTGATTTTAAAAATATAGATTTTTTTTTTTTCAAATTGGTCTAGAATATGCTACTTTACAGAAGCCTGCTTATGCTTATGAGTCTCATGTCTTTTCTTGTTTTTCAGTCTCACAGTAGTAGTTATTTTGTTGTCTAAATACATCTGCAAAGACCAGAGTACAATATAACAGACTTCTGTGGAAAACATCTACAGAACAAGTGCATGATACTGTATATATAATTTTATTTCAGCTAGTTGCCAAGACAATATTTCTCGGTTTCATTTAGTTTAGTACAAAAATAACTAAAACTAAAAACTAAAATGTAATTAAAAACTATATAGATGTATTTTTAAAAGAACACAACATTACATAAAGTTTAACTAAAATTAAAATGAGAGCAGAAAATATAAAAATAAAACCTAATACAAAATATTAACAAAACCTATATCAGTGATAGTAAAATAATACTGAAACAAAATACCTTACCTTTTTTATTTTTATTTTTTATTGTGTAACTTTTTCTCAGTTCTGTGAAATGTTGACAGTCTGAAGTAAATATTTCCAGTTTTTACTTTTTTTTTTTTTTTTTTCATATTGTGATTTTTTTGATGAATTGTATTGAGTCCAAAGTCCACTTTAAAAATTGTACCCATTTAATTTTTTTTAATTTTTTATATAAGACAGATACCTTCAATATATTTCAAAATGTGTGCCAGGTTTTAAGTTTCAAGTTACTTCATCCTCATATTCTGATCATATGTCTGATCAACATTTACCCCTCAACTCACTTTTAATTTCCCTTGGATTATTGTCTAAAGTACAAGATATGATGTGTACATGGGAAACTCAAAGTAGATTTAGTGGACTGTGAACCTGCTATGAGGGTCAGCGAGAGGTGAAGCTCCCATCAAACTCAAGTTTTATTGTGTCCATTTCCATGGATTGTCTAGCATTATATTTATACCGAAAGGTTTGCATTGCAAAAGCCATCCTAAACAAAACAAACGATTTCCAATGGCCACAAAAACAGCTTTTAGTGATTATTTCAGTCTTAAGGAGGGTCTTGTGAGCAGTTACACTTCATTAGCAAGCTTACCAATAACCAGACCAATGCAGTAAAAGCTTGAAAGTCGACCTTTATTAATACTGTGAAAAAGTAAACTTTATGAGCCTTTCAATAGATGCATCAGTATTGTTGTTAATACACTTACTACATCACAACACAATATAATTGTGAATTATAATTCGGGTATCAACTTGTTTTTGTGGAATAGTACAGATCACAATGTTTCAAATGATTGCCACAACAAATAAAACAAAAGAAAAGCACAAACCTATAGCATCACACTGCAGATGTTGCCATCAATAGCTTTGGTTTGGTCCACATTATATCTCATTTTAATAACTGGGAGAAGTGAAAGTTTTTGCTTGTTCACAGCTGAGCACTAGTTCACTTTCATGGCAAAATGGGGAAAATGGGAAAACAAAATTCATGCACCAATCTTTATATTACAACAGAAGTATAAACAGTGCTACTGTATTATACTTGAATGACGTATAAAATAGTAATTAAAAAACAAAACAAACACATAGAAGGCACTGGCTGTTTTCTGAGGCGAAGTGATTTTTTTTATTTTAATATTTTTTTGGTTTCATGCACAGTGTCCTGTTTGTAACAGAGGACACCTTGTCGTATTCAAGTACCTTCCTTCAGGCGTGGGGATAATAAATTAAATGCTGTGAACTGCCCTGCAGTTGCAATATGTTTGATGATGAAACGCAATATCGACATACGTACAGTACAGCTGTGGAATACAGAAAACATGACGAGAACTGACCTGACTTTGCATTTAGAGGTTCAACCTTTACAAAAATCAAACTTGATTTCATGAAACCCGTCAAGATCATGCCTGGATCCCCCCCCAAAAAAGACTTTATCTTTCAGTCATTTAGCATTTAGGACACCCCCTCTATTCTCATTACCATAATGCAAAAAAAACAAAAAAATTTTTTTTTTTATATAACTATATATATATAGTTATAATGATATTTTTAAAATTCTATTTAGTATTTATACATCATGGTAATATTTGTTGTACTTCCTTTAATATATGCGGATATAAATATTGTATTATATATTTATGGAAGCTTGTTTCTGCCACAAGATAAAAAATAAAAAAGGTAATTTCTAGTCAGAATAGCAAAATATAAAGTCAAAATTGCAAGATATAAACTTGTGAGCTATAAACTCGTAATTCTGAGAAGAAAAGTTGGAACTGTAAGATGAAAAAGTCACAAATATGTTTTTTTATTTTTAATTTCGTGGTGAAAAAAAATAAAAATAAAAATCAGAATTCGGAGAAAAAAGTCTGAATGGCGAGATGCAAATCTGGAATTGGAATTGCACAGTTCTGACTTTTTTTCCCAGAGTCTGAATTTTGAAATAAAAATTTGCAGTTATCTTTTTTATTGTTTATTCAGTGTCGAAAATATTTGCATGCATATTTCTTACATTTATTACATAGAGTGTCTCACACACCCGAATCATTTTTAGGTGTTGGATAGAAGTCCAGTATAAACTAAAAAAAAAAAAAAGTATAAATCCCACACACTACTCAAACTTGAATTATTACGAATCGCTGATAATAAAATATCATAATGATGCAATTTAGAGAAGTGTATTACTATACTGATAATCTAATAAAAATCATTGAGAATAATGGTAATTACAAAAAACTAATCTTGAAGCATTACAGTAATGAGAATTTTGAGCTTAAATGTGCTAAATGTGTCATAATGGAAATATTTATTTTTATTATTTCTTTTTATTTTGTTGTGAAATGTGACCTGGACATGTTTCCATGGCATTCACCCACACTGTAAAAAGTGATAACTTGCAATTGTTACCTTAAAGGGCCTTTTTTTTTTTACCAGATTTAATCCATAAAAATGAGTTTTGTTGGTATAAATGCATGTATTTAGGTTGATTCAGTAATGCTAAATTCTATTTTATGATTTGAACAAAATCATTAAATTTCGATTTTTAGGTTCCCATTTTTTTTTCAGTGCAGATGAAGATCTGGAATAAAATCGAACCCATTCCTGAATCCCACTTTTTGCACCTTCGAGAATCTGTCAAAATTCCAGCAACCGCGTGATTTGAGACAAATCCTGCACATCAGCTGTACCTAAACGAAGGACCTTGTGACATACTATGACATTAATCATGAATCTACAGTAAAAGAAACCGTCCAACCCTGCCTTTACGCATTCATCACTTGCATTCATCTTACATTTTGACGTGCGATGATATTCTCCTTTGGTTGCATCGACTTGAACTTTTGTACAGGATCAGAGACTCACCTGAGAGAACCTGCAACTCAACAACTGTTGTGAAATCTGCAACTCAACACTGAATAAAATATATTTTTTTTAAATCGAAATATTAGAGAGGCACTAACAATATAACATAGCATCTAATACTGGTTACTTTGGACATTTTGGCATGATATCAGAAGCTCATAGGATTCATATGTGCTTTAAAATACTCTGTACATGAACGCAACGGGACTAATCTGTCCAGCCTCAATAAAAAAAGAGCACAAAGCTGAAAACGGTCTCTCTTAATCTGCGTATGGAAAACTCAGTAGTTGAATTTTTGTCACGACAGTTATTTCTTACTTTTTTTTTTGCTGTCCAGCAACAAACTACACACCACATCCTAATCGAACCTGACCGATAAACACCGCGTGCATTTTTTGGTGAGAGGAGCATTTAGTTTGGCTGTCCGGATGAATTGTACTGGATGTGGAGGCTGGATCTTTTTCTTATGGTCTGCCGGCGAGGCTCGGCGGGGCGCGTGACGGAGGGAGACAGGGCGGTCCTGGCGGGACGCGGGCGGGCGGGGGTCCCGGCGGAGGCTGGGGCAGTGGTGGTCCTCTCGGAGGCGGGCTGTTTGGAGGGGAGGTGATGGGGCTGGGAACGGCCTGGTAGTCTGGTGGAGGTGGAGGTGGGCTTTGAGCTCGTGGAGGAGCTTTGGCTGCCGCCGCCGCCGCCGCTGCCGCCTCCTCTTTGACTCGTGTAAAGTTGATACATCGACCCTGAGGAGAGAACAAGAAGCATGTCACATCGCTGAGGTCATCTGCTCTGTTGAAGGTGGCCCCTTTCCAATACGCAAGCATTACTTTGTCCTGTTTTCCAGAATGTGCGGCAATGACACCCAAATCCAAGCCACACACACACACACACACACACACACACTCACACTCACACTCTCTCA
>NW_015647124.1:2815759-2836966 GCF_001515625.1 Sinocyclocheilus rhinocerous
ACACACACACACACACACACACACTCACACACCCACACACACTCACACTCTCTCACACACACACACACACACACACACACACAGTAGATCTCGCAAGCTGGCTGAAGCTCTGTGAAAACCACAGATGAAATCACCCAGAATTGTAAATTATGCATCATGGAAAGATTCTGAATGTCCTCCATAACCCCAAACCCTGCTCGAAAAAACGCCTGGACACCTTTAAACCAGAGTTATTATAGTTAAAACTATAACTGAAACTAAACTAAAACTTAAACTAAAACTAAAACTGAAACTAAAACCAATAAAAAAAATCATTTTCAACAATTTAAATCAATTAAACTGAAATAAAATTAAATATAAAAAACTTTGTCGTTGAGCTAGTTGCCAAGGCAACATTTCTTAATTTATTCATTAATTTAGTTGAACTTGATGTACTACAATAACCCCCCCCCCACACAAAATTACAAAAACTTTAATCAAAATTCAAATGTCAACAGAAATGATAAAAAATTTATAAAAACTATAATAGTATCCCAGTGGTACTAAAATAACACTGCTTTAAACTAAATTTGATATGCTTTAAATAGTTTATATAATGAATATTATTAAATTCAACATGAAATTAAACTATTTTAATTTAATTTGCCTATTTACTTTCCTAATAAATATTTCTTGTCTTATTTTACAGTCTTGATATACATTTAAAATTCTTAACACATTTAATATAATAAAAACGTTAACATGAAATCAAAAGTAGAGTCTTTTAATAATCTGTTTTTTTTAAAAATCCAAAAAATCCACCAAAATACATATTTAATATTATTTTCATATGTAATAAATTTAGTAATTGAACTCAAAGATGAAATCAAAACTATTCTGGTCTTATTGTGCACAGTTACATTATCGTTATTATATTTGTTTATTATTATATTACATATAAAAATATTAAACAAATATTTATACACCTATATATATATATATATATATATATATATATACACATACATATTTATATATGAAACATTATTTTCATATGTAATAAAATAAATATAATCACTGAAATAAAAAAAAAGATCAAATCAATATTATTAATTTCCTTTCATAATGTGACATACAGAATGATATTTGTTATATTACATATGAAACAAATATTAAATGTACATTTAGGTGGATTTTCTGCTCAAATATTTAATACTTCCTTTTCATACTTAACATAATACATCTAATCTTTGAAATCAAAGATGAAATCATAACTATTTACTTTTTACTTTCTTAATAAATATTTTTGGTCTTATTCTGGTATTTAAACATACAATATTCTTTTCAAATGTATTATAATATAATAAAATCAAACATGAAATCAAAACTATTTGGACTTACTTTATTAATATTCCTGGCCTTATTGTGCTATGATTCATATGTGCATGTTATTCCAAAGAAACGTTATTTTCCTTTTCTTTCCTTTTTGGTTGACGTCATCAAGCTCTTTTATTTTCAGCTCTTTTTCACATCCAAACATCCTGATGGAAGAACTCAAGTCCTGCCCTACAGTTCAATGTTCTGCTTCACTTTACGTCACTTTATGAAAGTAAAACGAGTCGTGAATGCCATTTCATGTCAAATCATATTTAAGGCCACATAATGGCCGGTGAAGAAGGTGTTCTGAAGGATGTTTGCTGAGGAAAATGACCTTCTGAGACATCAGCAATTACAGCTGGGGTCATAAAGCAGTCTGAAGGAAGTCTCAAGACGATGTCGAAGCTGTGTGATGTGGCTGTTCTGTGTGTGTGAGATGGAGGAGGGGGCAAACGCAAACCTAAAGGGTTGACGTCAGAGCTCCTGGGACAGCCAGAGGAAAGCTGATCCCTGTGCATTATGGGACACACAGGCATGAGGAAGAGAGTTTAACCAGGGTACAAATGAGAAAAACAGGCCGAGGACTGATAATGATACACTATAGAAGACATATGCACACACATACTAACCAAAAGAATTCAAGCGAAACAACGTTAAACCCTGGAAAAAGTGCTCGCTTCCACTCCAAACACACAAGGTAAAGCCAAAACCTGAGAGGAAAGTACAGAAAGAGTGAAAGTGACAGGAATTTGCTCGTTTAAGATCATTACGTGAGGGAACCAAACTTGTTCAAGCATTGCCATGACCTTGTTTTCAACTTTTCACAGTAGATGCACCGCTGGATATATTTTATGTCCTCTTTATGCAATTTTAGACAGTTTATTTCATGTAACAAAATGTTTTTATAGTTTGTTAAGATTAATAACCCTGTTCACAATATTACTGTTTTTACTGTATTTTTGATCAAATAAATGCAGCCTTGTTAATCAGAGGAGACTTCTTTCAAAACATGAATTATATATTATATTATATTATATTATAATATATATTATATATAATATATATACTGTAAGAAAAATGATGAGGACGTTGAAGATCTCAATGAAGATGTTTATTGCAGAATTAGTGACACTACATGTCATATATCAGTATTATTTAAGTATTATTGTGATACGATTATAGTATTTTAAAAAATATTTTGAATTGTTGTTTTTATCTTTGTATTTTCTGCTTCATTTTCATTTTAGTTAATTTTTTTTGTAATTTTGTTGTGCTTTGTAAGTTTCATTAGTTATTGCTTTTTTTTTGTTTGTTTGATTTTTTTTTGTTTTTTTACACATCAAAGGTTTTTATAAATCTTTATTTCAGTTTAAGTTTTAGTTATTTTAGTTCACGAAGTTAAACTAAATGAAAATAAGAAATGTTGCTTTGGCAACTGCCTGAAATAAAATAAGTATTATATTATATTATATTATATTATATTATATTATATTCACTTTATTATGTTTGTTTTATTTTTTAATGGTTTTAGTTAACTATAATAACTAAAAAAAAACTGTTACTGTATTTGTGATCAAATAAATGCTGCCTTAGTGAGCAGAAAATACTTTTTTCAAAAACATTAAAAAAAAAAGAATTACGCCAAACTTTTGACCAGTTGTGCATTTAGAGTATAATTAACTATTAATTTATTTTACTAATGTTTTCTGGTCTAATCTGACTGATTACTTTAAGACAATTTTTCTTCCAATGACTACACTTTATTTAGTGAAGTTTAGAGAGTCGTGTAAAAGCATTGCCATGACCTCGTTTTCAACTTATGCCGATGCTGTGACTTCTTCTTCTACAGCAGAAGCACTGCTGGATACATTTTACGTCCTCTTAATGCAATTTTAGACAGGAAATGATGCCCGTTCCATTTGTTTTCCATACTCAGAACGAACGAGAGAGAAAAGAGTCAGTCTGGGCATTTTTCAGCCCTCGCGTCACAAACCACAAAGCAGCAGAGAGGCCCAAGCCATTACAGGACGAGGAGGTGAAAACCATTCCTCCGCAGAGAAACTTTGCGTCATGCAACCTTTCACTCGAGGCTATTAAATCCAGTTGGGTCAAACACTCGACGAGAAGCACTGTATGCATTGATTATGAATCCCTTAACGTCTCACACTTCCTTCGTTTTCTAAGTTTGGCAGCGGCGAGACGCTCTTAAACATGGAATTCCAGTTAAAACGTTTTTCTGCCACAAATATTGCATGGTTTACGTAGCACCTGGGGACAGTTCATCTTAAAACGTTGTGTGGAAACTCTAAATCAGATCTGATAACCTATGATTTGACACGAAAAGTCAAACCATGTGGCTGCTCCACATATGTAAGAGTCAAGCCTTTAAAAACGCAGACTATCTGTCTGGAACGCATCTACATTTGTGTTTTATTTCATTTGTATGGCTGCTGATTTGATGCAGGTGGCAAGCTGTGCCTATGAAGTTTCTTGGCACCCGTCGGCCTCTGTTGCTGGTGCAGGTTGACTAATGAAAGGTAAGGAAACGTCTGGCCGAGGCGAAGAGGAATGAGTCAAAAAATCCACAGGACGTTGATTTATGAGGTTCAAACGTCTTGAAAGCTTTTGGTCAGACTGTTTGTTGTTGGAGGAGATTCATACATCATACTTTTGGAAGAAAGGTAATGCTAAGCCATTAAAGGGGTCATATGATGCGATTTCAAGTTTTCCTTTCTCTTTGGAGTGTTACAAGCTCTTGGTGCATAAAGAAGATCTGTAAAGTTGCAAAGACTAAAGTCTCAAATCCAAAGAGATATTCTGGTCATCTAGATACTCACATGATCTCCTGGTTGTGGCCTCATAAGTGAAACTTGATCATATCCACGTCGGAAAAGAGCCAGGATCGCATCAATTTTACCCTGAACAGGAGACAGTAACGCTTACATTGTGCTTTGAAGACCACTAACTTCAGTAAACAATAATGACAATGACAAAGGAAGTTTACCCTAATGGGAGAATACCACTTCCTGTCTTGAACTGGTTTCCTGTTTGTTTTTTTGGGCTTGGGTTCAAAGGGTTCGAACTCCTGCTCGGGCATCTTTATGACAGCGTTTTTGGGTTTTTCCAGCTTTGCTCCCTCTTCAGTAGAGCCCTTCCCTCCCCAGCGAACCTGGACCAGAGACAACATCAGATCAGATCAGATCTTCAGCAAATACTGAGGTTTGATATTTCACTTCTAAGACACTTTTAGCAACTTGAAATGTAATTATATGATTATATATTATTTTAGTCTTATATGTAATCATTTAAAAAATTATATACACTAAAATTTTGGAATTTTTAAGATTTTTAAATGTTTTTGAAAGAAGCCTCTTCTGCTCACCAAGGTTGCATTTATTTGATCAAAAATACAGTAAAATCAGTAATATTGTGAAATATTATTACAATTTAAAATAACTGTTTTTAATGCGAATATCTGTTAAAATGTAATTTATTTCTGTGATCAAAGCTGAATTTTCAGCAGTCTTCAGTGTCACATGATCTTCAGAAATCATTCTAATATGCTAATTTGATGCTCAAGAAACATTTCTGATTATTATCAGTGTTGATAACAGTTTTGCTGCTTCATATTTTTGTGGAAACCGTGATACACCTTTCAAAAGTTTGGGTTAAAAAAATAAATACTTTTACTCTGCAAGGATGCATTAAATTAATCAAAAATGACAGTAAAGACATTCTTACGAACTTATGAATCTATCACAGTTTCCCCTAAAATACACATTAAAAACGGCTTTTAACATTTCAACATTCAATAATAAGAACTATTATGAATAAATGAGCACGAATAATTGATAATAATTGCAAATCAGCATATTAGAATGATTTCTGAAGATCATGTGACACTGAAGACTGGAGTAATGATGCTGAAAATTCAGCTTTGATCACAGAAATAAATTACATTTTAAAATATATAATCACATAAAGAGTTATTTGGAATTGTAAAAATATTTCACAATATTACTGTTTTTTTTCTGTGTTTTTGATCAAATAAATGCAGCCTTGG
The DNA here is from genome assembly GCF_001515625.1 of Sinocyclocheilus rhinocerous. Classification (NCBI taxonomy): domain Eukaryota; kingdom Metazoa; phylum Chordata; class Actinopteri; order Cypriniformes; family Cyprinidae; genus Sinocyclocheilus; species Sinocyclocheilus rhinocerous. The sequence continues at coordinate 2,821,179 of NW_015647124.1, forward strand.
AGAGCAGAAGAGACTTCTTTTAAAAACATTTTAAAAAAATGATTCCAAACCTTTTACTGGTGGTGTATATATAATTAATTATTAATTAATATTAATAATATTTATCTGATATAATTACTATAAGACACTTATTCTTCTATACTTTATTTAGTAAAGTTCCGAGTGTTGTGAATGTGTTATTTCAATAATAATCGCATGACACATTTTTCTCGGACTACGGCTCTTCTTTTGAGGAATCCCACCTCCATTCGTTTAATTCCTCCAACTCCCCGACCGCCGTAATACGACGCATCCACTGTGGGCCATTTCTTCTTTGGCATCCCATCCTCATCATCTGACTCCTGAAAAACACGTTACATAATTTGAAGAAGCACGGGAGGTACTAAACATCTGCTCGCAGGCGTAAACTGCCAGTGTTTATTTGACATGTTGATGTTGTTATTCTCAAAGTCATCTGATGGTTTTCATTAGTCTCTTCATGAATCTCACACTAACATCCACTACTCATTATTTATAGCAGTTAAACTACAGTCACACTTACTGTAAGTTACTAACAAAAAGAACAAAGCTGACCTCACTAAGTAGCATACTTACTACTGAACTAGGGAGCGGATTGAGACACAGCAGACTAAAAACTTAAAAAATACATCAACTTCTAGTTATCTTTTGTTTTTTTTACCTCACATCATTGCCTTCCTAAAATAAAAAGGCAGCTATGTGTTTTTATAAAATGTGTATATTATGAAAAGTATTTACTTTCTACGAAATACTAACTATGGCTGGAAACAGAATTAAATTTTTTTTATTAATCTCATCACAAGATGGAATAATATTTAAATACTATTTAAAAATGACATGTAATTTGGGTCCGCAAAATGTAAAATAGTGTACAATTAATGAAAATTACATGAAAAAATTATGTTTAAATTCTTAAAAAATTACGTAATTTTTGTCAGCAAAATGTAAACTGGTGCAAAATGAATGAATATTACATGACAGAATGTTTAAATATTATTAAAAAAATTACATGTCATTTCAGAGCAGAAATATAAATAATTACAAATTGGGTAAAATTTTTTTACGTAATTTATTAATGCTAAATAATTAACTAATGTGTTCTATCTATATATCTAATTTTGAAATTACATGTCATTTCAGAGCGGAATAAAACTAATGCCAAATTGGGTACTTATTTGCACTTATTTTATTATACAATGAATTAATTATTTTTATTATTAACTATATATATATATATATATAAAATATTTACTTATTTTATTATAACATTAATTATATATATAATTTTTTTTAAAATTTATTATAATTTTTTTTTTACACAGAACCTCAAGACCTACTATGCTATGGCCTACTAGAGACCCATAAATATTTTTTAACACCCTCTTTTTGTGACATTTAATCCTCCTGTAGCAGATAGAGCTGTAACTCACTGGCTCTGGAGGTGGAGGAGGTGGAGGTTCCTTGATCAGCTGTGGAAAGATGTGTGAAATAGTGAGACATATAAATCACAAAACCAAAAACACAAGTCACATTATACACATAATACAGCATGTTAAATCATGGCCTCGTTTGAGAAGAATTGACCAATTTTCCACTTTAAATCACTCAACTTCAGTCTTTACCGCAAATCCATAAGCCTTTGGATCCCAGATTAAACACCTTATACTGGAAGATGTGTCGTGAGAACGTATGAAGGCTGATATTTAAGACGGTAAATGAGGCGATGACTTACTACGGTGCAGCAAAGCGGCCAGAACCACCACATGAACAACAGAGCCAATAACAGAAACAACACCAGCAGGGTGATCAGGAGGATGCTGCCGTCAAACTGCAGAAGAAACGACATCAAAGAAGAGAGAGCATCGGCACCATTATTATACTTCATCAACAAACAAGTAATGCCATGCTGTTATTTGACCTTCAAGAACAATGTAATCTCCTAATTTTGTTAATTGACTAATTAACTAATGATTTTTTATGATAATGAAGATGAGGTGAAAAATTTGCATTATAATTAAAATTAACATAAGGTTTAAATGTTATAAGATTTTTGCATGTAATTTCTGTCAGTAGACCTTTGTCAGTGTAGAATGGCCTTTTAAAAATATTGACTAAATTGACACAACATTTTCATCAAAAGGCAAGCTCTGACTACCAAAAACCGTGTAACCTCTGTTAAAAAGTATGTCATGGGAAAAGAATGGGAAGAGCACAGTGCATTTGTAAAGTATTTCGAGAAGAAGCGCTTCATAAAAAGTGATTCTGTGGTTGTGGGCATGAAGCCTGCTCAGAGAGAATCAGAGACAGCATCTTTGCCTGCGGTTTGGCCCTTGATGTGTGTGTTTTTTTGGGGGGAAGGAGTTTGTGAAGAGAAAATGATGATAGGGGACGACCTGAACGTGAGGAGAGAGGAACGCAAAAAAAATAAGGGGTTACGAAGTAAAAGATCACCCATACATTTGACATGAACTCAATAATTTATATATGTAACGTAATTACAATCATATACAGTATAATAGCTATATTTAGTTATAGCAACTACAGTACGTTAATGAAAGTAATTTAAAAAAAATTTATGTGAGGAAACAATTTTGCATGTGAAATGCTAAGGGAACCACGAGAGTATAAGATTTATTCTTAAGAAAAAAAAAAAAAAAAAAAAAAAAAAAAAAAATACGAAGAGGAATGTTGATAATTACATCCATCATTTTTTATGACCTTGCTTGTTTTGTTTTAAAGAAAAATATATATATATAGTATTTTTCACAGTAAATGTAAAATGGTATAAATTAATGAGTATGACAAAATGTAAATATTGTTAAAAAAAATGTCACTTTTTTTTCAGTAAAATGGTGTAAAATGAATGAATATGACATAAAATAATGTTTAATTACTATAAAAAATACATTTAATTTTCAGAGCAATGTAAAATGGTATAAATGAATGAATATTACATGACAAAATAATGTTTAAATATTATTTAAAAATTACATGTAATCTTTGCCTGTAAAATGAAAAGATGTTTAAAAATTAAATGAGGTCTAAATATTATTAAATATTCTATTAAATATTATTAGTTTTTGTAAACAGTAAAATGTAAAATGGTGCAATTTAATGAATATAACTTGACAAAACAATATTTAAATATAAAAAATATTATATTTTTGTCAGTAAGATGGAGTAAAATGAATGAATATGACGTGACACAATAATGTTTAAATATTATAAAAATGACGTACTTTTTGTCAGTAAAATGTAAAATGTTGTAAAATAATGAATATATGACAAAATAATGCTTAAATATTTAAAAAGATTACATGTACGTTTTTCAGTAAAATTTGAATTGGTGTAAATTAATGAATATGATATGACAAAAAGTTTCAATATTATTTACATGCCATTTTTCACAGTAAAATGGTGTAAAATTAAGGTATATTAGAATATGAAATATTATTAAGAAACTGCATCCCATTTTTCAAAATGAATGAGCAAATCTGAAAATGAATTAGCATTTTATACTTGTAGTTTGTGCTGTAGTTCGGCTGGATGTGATGTTGTGTTTGTAGTCAGACTTACACACTCGGTTGTGGTTATGTGAACGGAGCTGGTGATAAACGACAGACCCTCGTTCATGCTGACTTGCAGGTACACCACCCTGAAGTGCAAAGACCAAACATAAATTTTCATACCCATATTTGTCACTTTGAAAGCCAGCAAATCCTTTAACGTTGCACAGCAGGGTCCATAAAAGCAGAAAACAAGACCAGCGGGATTTAGAGAGACACGAGACATGCGTGCCAAAAACAACCCCACTACATTTCTCTTTCATTTTTTACAAAAAGATGTGTTTGCATATCTTTAGGTCTATGAAAAATGCCTTCCAGACCATAATTGGCAGCCTCGCAGAGCTCTGCAGGGTGCTGGTTAACTTCTGTTGTAGTCAGCTGTCTAGTGTCTCAAACATCCGATAAAAACAGCTTTCCAAATGTTCAGCACGAGGTTTGTCTCCCAACACACAGAGGCCAAGTCTGACAGATAAGACCATTTTCTCTGATGAAGAGCATCTACTTCAGATTAGGTTCACATTCCTCTGTGCAAAAACTTAATGATGAACAGTCTGAAGTTTTGCCAGCCAATCATTACTGAGGAAAATAAAGGGTTCTAAATTCTGATTGGATGAGAGGGTTGGGAGAATTGTTTATTCCGATTATTATTAATAAATCAAATCGAATTAACACCGAGGTTATTGTAGTTAGTTAAAACAAACATTTTTGTTACCTGTAATTTAAAAAATATATAGTTTTTTCATTTAGTGTATTAAAATAACTCAAAACTAAAACTGAAATAAAAACTATATTTACGTATTTAAAAAACTAATACAAATGACAAAAACACAACAAAACTAAATGAAAACAAAATATTAATTCAAAATATTAAAAAATACTGACTAACACACACAATATATTGATAGCATATCAGCACCGATAAATATTGTATATACACTGAATAAAATAATTTACTTTGGAACTATTTTTTACCCAGAAATTGCTAGTAAATTTCACAAATACAGTAAGAAAAGGCAAGCAATACATTGAATTAAACATGAATTTAAGGTAGAAAGGATACAATAATATTTTCTTGTAAAATGTAGTCCAGTAAAGTTATTTTTGTTTTATTTAAACTTTCAAAAATATATATTTTCTAACAGAGTATATTGGTTGATATTTGATAATTGTGTGGGTTTTACATAAATATTATTTTTGCCACAATCTAATACTAATTTAAAGGTAATATTTAAAACTTAAAAAAATCACACTTTTAATTGTAATATTTACTGTATACTGTAATATTGTAATGCCTAGTAACTAGAATTCACTAGAATTCACTTTTTTGTTTTAGACAAAATTTTATTTATTTTTTTGGCCATAAAATGAAAATATTTATTGGTTTATCGATATATCGATCAGAATTTCAAATTAAACATTGACCACAAACTCAAAGAGGTAGAGAAGAACTAACTTACTTTCTAGTTATTTAGAAAACTGAATCTGTGAAGAATAAAAATATGTATATATAACATCAAAAATCTTTACACTTTAAACTCAGCAACGGAAAAAAAAAAGTTCTTGATAACAAGATGATTCTGAACCTAATATGCTGTATCAGTGTTGAATGGAAAGCAGAAGCGGGGGAGAAAATATAGATCCTCTGGGGCTTATGGGAACAGCAAAAGGATAGAAGGAAGTATTTGGATGAGGAACAAAGAAAAAGAGAGAGTGGGTGTGATGAACACAATGATTTCTGAGGAACTATCAGCTTTTAATGGCTCCTCAGAGCCTCTGACTTCATGTAAAGCTGTGACTCTATGGATTCGAAAGGAAAAAGAAGGCCACGATCAAGCCTGGATCAACAGCATGACCTCACAGCTAAAACAGCGAGCTGCGCAGGAAGTGGAATGTGACCTTTGACAGGGATCATAAACACGGCCTAATGCATGGCAGACCTGTTCGTCAGCCTCGCACTTACTTTCCAACTTCATCTATAACAGGCGCGGGGCACAGCAGGAACGTGTCCTCAACGCTCGCAGGCTTCTCGTCTGTAAACAGAAGAATAACATGTTCAGTGTTTAGCAAACCAAACCAAATGAGTGATAAATGTAGCTATATATGTTCATTTTTTATGATGAGAAAGTACTCCGATTGATTTTAGGGGGAGAACACTCACTGAGCGTGACTGTGTCGTTGATTTTGAAGCTGCACAGGACCTGGTCTATGTTTCTGGCGTGTCGAAATCCATTCCCTCTCACCACCACTTGAAATGACTCTGAAACACAGATTCCCACAGTCGCTGCTCAATAAATGGTGATAAATCCTCACAGAAGACTTCTAATGATGTCAATTCCCTCAGAAATATCCACTGTATTTTCAGCACACGAGTCAATGCCTTCCTGCTGAAATCATCAGAGCTCGAGGAATGCTGGGCAATATAAAACCACAATGATATAAACTATATAAATGCGTCTGACAGACTGTCATGTTCAATTGTACCTAAGATTATTTTATGTTAACTTACTTATTTCGATTTGAGTAATTATACACCTGATGGTCTATAAATGTGTGCACCTTTAATGTTTACATGGAAATCTAGTCCGAAAGATGCTGTGTGCAATAGGAGTGCAAATTACTCACGGTTCAGTTTGTATCATGGTTTTAGAGTCACCGTTTCGGTACGGTTCAGTATGTGCTATGTTTAGGGAAAAAATACAGTCAAATAAAAAGAAAGAAAATAAGAATAAATAATCTACCTACAAGCAACAGCACAGAGATACAAATAATATAAACAGTGCTTTTTGTTTTTGTTTTTAGGTACAGAAATTGAATAAAGTAATCAAAAGTAAAATAACATTGCATATTTGACTGTATAAATTAAAGATGAATCCTTATTGAAGTTACAAAAGCTATTCAATCAAGAGCAGTGAGTGATTTCCTTGTCTTTTTTTGTTGTTGTTGTTCATAGCTGTTGTTGTACTCTTATTGGGAAGCCAGAATGCGTATCCATCGAACTCTGACTGTTTTACCTGTTGTTATTTTTAACAAGCCATATTACAGATGCGCTGTCAGATTTAAGTTGAACCGCGGTGCAAGTGCGTGCCGAACCGTGGGTGGAGAATAGTACAGTTCGATTTTTTACAGAGAACTGTTACACCCCTAGTATGCAAGTATGGAAATTAAATGAATCATGAGGCGTTACAGAGTTATAAAGATTTATGGCACATACATAATCCACAGAGAGACATGTATATTAACAAGAGCACATATTTCCTACAGCAGAACTTTATGATTATATTTACAAAATAACTGAATTTGGAATGACCATAGCAAACAAAAGCAAAGGAATTATTGTGTGTGTGTATGTATATATACCTCCTGCACAAACACTGGATGGCTCCGCTGCCAATATCTCGATGCAAGATTTTTTGATGATCTAAAAACAGAAAATATTTCATTCATATATTTTATTTATTTATATATACATATAATATATATATATATTTGCCAGTTTTCACTCAGAAATTGCTAGTAGATTTCACATATAATTACAAAGAAACTGCAAGATTAACATTGGATTAAATGTTAAATTTTGAAGTAGAAAACCTGAAACAGAATTTTCTTGTAAAATAAAACAATTATTTGTTTTATTCAGAACTTCAAATTTACAATGTAGAAAACTATAAAAAATTTTACTAAATGTATTTTTTTTTACTAATAAATTAATTAACACTAATAAATTATATTTCTGTCAGGACCACTATCGTCAAATATGACTGACAATTAGCATACTGTTTGGATTGGTGGTATGGTTCTGTTCTGGGCAAGAACTCCCTGTGCATCCATGCAGCCTAGCATGGATGAGAGCAGGGAGAGCAGCGATAAACCCCCCCAGGGTAAACAGAACAGAACCAACATAAATGTATTGCAGATATTGTTAAAGTTCAATAATTTTATGTACATATTTTAGAATTAATCTGATTCAAAGGAGAATCAGAAGGCTGAATCCCGACTGACAGAGGAGGAGCTGGGGATGGAGAAGGGTAATTAGCTATTGAGCAATGCGAAAACTGCTGATAATACTGAGGGACCTTATGCTGATGCGAGCTTGACTAACGTGACCTGCCAGAACTAAAGCTACGCTTGATAATAATTCTGCATTTATTGGTACCAATGGTTTCTGTGATCAGCCTTGGGAAATACAGTTTTGAACAATATTATAAAAATGGCAGTGTTACTGAGTATAAAAATTTTCATCAGTCTACGAATGGCTTACTTATAGTTCTCTTTGTATATTAAATAATTAAAATTATATAAAAATTCTGTCATCATTTACTCACCTTCATGTCGTTTTGTAAATCTTCGAAACACAAATGAATGAATCCATATGAATCGAGCAGTTTAATCCAAGACTTGTGAAGAGATGAAATTGCTTTATATGATGAACAGATTTAATTTAGGCTTTTAATTCTCATATAAACAATTCATATGGATTCATTTTATGATCACTTTATGATCTTTTAAGTTTTGGTTACCTGGACATTCAATGAAGGAACAGAAACCTCTCAGGTTTCATTAAAATGATCTTTATTTGTGTTTTGAAGATTAACCAAAGTCGTATGGGTTTGGAACGGTATGAGGGTAAGTAAATGATGAGAGAATTTTCATTTCTGGGGAAGCTTGGTTATAAGTACCATTGACAAAAACACACACTTCAGCTTAAAGTAATGAACATGCATCTTAGAAAATGTACAAAATGCACTTTTAATTAATCTTCCACATAGCTTCAGTTTACCGAGTCAATCATTCCTCTCAGCGCCTGGAATCCTCCCAAGACGGGAAACACGTGCTTACTGGTGTCCGCTATGGTAGCCAGCTAGAACAGGACAAACAGATGTTTATTTACAGCCTGGATTGGTTGATCTGATCTGTTTCCTCCATATAAAGTGCATTGTTTATAAAGAATTACATTCTCTGTTAAGTGCATACTTGAGGAAGAGTCTACAACACTGTTTGTTAGAGGGAAGTACTTATTGAAGCTTCAATGCAAGTTCAAGACAAAGAGGCTTTTAAAAACATCAACGAAAGATCATCATTGTCATTATTACCTGCGTTTCATTGAAGTCCTTAACTCCAACACAATACACGATTGCACCCAATGCCCGAGCTCGTGCCGCCTGGTGAGATATCAATCAGTCGTACAGTAATTAAAAAACTGTGAGTCTTTAGATGTACAAATGTCTGCAGAATGAATGCTGAACTTCAAGCCTGTTACCTCTTGTTGAGCTGCTATCAGCTGATGTTCTTGAAGCTCACCGTCTGTCAGTGCAATTATGACACTTGCAGTTCCTACAAAGTGGAGTGAAGATTGTCAGGTAATGGCAAACTGTAATAGAGTTTAATGGAATCAACATTGAACTGACTTGAGCTGAATAATGACATATTATTGACATAATGTAGAGCTGCTTATAGCTGAATTGATCTTGTATCAAAATTGATGAATTTTACACAGTTGTTGAACTGACTGAATCAATACTGAACTGACTTAAAGGGATAGTTCACCCAAATTTCAGAAAATTCTGTCATCATTTACTCAAGTTGTTCCAAAGCTTCTTTCTTCTGTTGATCATGAAAGGAGACACTTTGAGCAATGTTGGTAACCAAACAGTTGACGGTAGCCATTGACTTCCAAAGTTTGGGAAAATTATACTATGGAAGTTAATGGCTACCGTTAAGGATGTAACGATTCACTGTAGGGTTGGGCCGATAGACTGACATCGCAACCCTCCCGCAATCCGCCGCATCCCAGTTCCGTGTTCGGAAAGGAAGTGTACTACGGAAACCCTAAAGGGAATAAATAGCCCACGAGATGGGAGGATAAAAAAAATATTTCAATACTTTTTCTCGCAATTATATCGTTGGGTAAATATAGGCGACTGTATATAAATTGGGGGCATCAGGGAGCTGCTATTGAAACCGCTTTCGATTGCGCGCTCTCATTTTACTTTCACTTTCAATTTTGAGATTCGCGATCACAAGGACTCTATACTATGGAGCGGCAGTACTTACCACACATTTGACAAGATTAGATGTTTGTCATTGGTGCTCAGGATCTGCAAATCATTCGCCATCGTCCTATCAGACATTTCTCCTTACTCTGTGTATGTGGTAAGTGAACTTTCATGTACTGTAATGCAACAGGCTACCGCGAGCAAGCAATTTGGTAGACATCGCCCAACCCTAATTCACTGAACTCATGATGTGATATGATTCACGATACGATTTTCTCACAATATTTCTAAACAAAATGAAATTTAAGACAAATTATAAATGAGAAAGTGTCTTTTTATTTTGAATTTTTATTACAAAATGCTGCATATTTCTTTGTGAAATTTAAATATCTTTTACGTCAAATAGCAAAACCAAATTGAAATTTTACAGGGGTCATGAACTGCCTTTTTAAAATTATTTTTGCACTGTTCTCTGAGGTCCACTTATAATGCTATCAAGATTTTTACATAAAAAACATCATAATTTAGAAGTAAAAGGCTATTTTCTGTCCTGTTTTAACCCCTCTCATCAGAACGCTCTGTTTGAAAAGACGTTACTGTCAGATCCAGATATAGTTGCACAGCATTGTCTTTTAGTTTCAATCTTTCTGAAAATCCTGCGTCGAATTGTGCCTTGTTTGTAAACGAATCCGCGGTAAAATGAAGTGAACAAAGAACCAAGTTCTTACTGACGCGGTCTGGATCTTCATTAAAAATAAAGCTCATCCACTCTTTCCTAACGTTGAGATCAGAAGGAAGGCAATGCAAAGACTGTGTTTCCACAACTAGCTGCCGTCAACTGTTTGTAATTTTAATTTTTGGGTGAACTATGCTTTTAAATTCAAATAATGACACTATTTCCTTTTTAGACCTGTTTTTACAGCAGAATTTATTGAAGAAGTTGCATCATTGATTCTGTTCCTGTTTATTACAGTGAAGCTGCTTTGAATGTAATGTATAAAGTGCCATATAAATAAAGGTGACTTGACTTGTCTTTAACAGAAACCTACCAAAGTTTTCCTGGTGTATTTGCTCATTTGCCTGTGAATAAAGATTAGATAATAGTGTTAAAGAGACATTAAAGCAAGTACATTTGAATGATAACTTGAATTTTAACATTTTACCTTTTCTAGACCAAGATGCATAAATGTATCTCCACCTGGGATCTCTCGTCTCAGAGCATTCAGGCCTTTTCTTATGGTCTCCCTTTGGAAAGTGAAAACAAAGATGAGAAGAATGAAATAAACTAATATTTTGCAGCACTAGAAGCCGTGTCTTTCGGCACCTGTTTTCAGTGAGTCTCATGATTGTGTTTCCTCTGGTTGAGAACACGATGAAGGACATCCGCAGCATAGGGCTGTGAGACGATGAAAAACAGACCAGAAATGGTTATAATTGAACAAAATTTGTCAAATGCATTCGTAAAATCATCCATGACCTATTTCAGAAATCTTACGCAATTGGATAATGTCTACAAAAACAAGCCATTTGAGACCGATAGTGTGATTCAGGGCATTCGTTTGTTTTGGTACCTGGTGAACTTCTCAGCCAAATGTTCGACAAAAGTGTAGATTTCATGCCAGTGGTGTTTGACACTTCCTGACCTGAGGAGAAAGAGGTGAAATAATCAGTAAATGGGATGTTTCTGCTTTTAAATGCATCAGATCAATACAACTGAGAATCCCTCCAATTAACTATTGGCACTTTCGACGTTATGCAGTCTCTTAGCAGAGCCATCTAATTTTGCCCCCTATTGTTTTTCCCTGAGGCGCAGCTGTAAACGCTCTATGACAGCTGGTCATTTCCCGTCTCAGTCCCTGAGAGGCAACCTGTGGTAATTCATTAGTGCTGGATGACACATGGGAAATTAGCTAATTGAGTCTACTGATCTGTGCTTGAGTCAGTTTGACTTAATTGATGAAACATGCAGCAGAAATAGGCTCTGCGTTGTGTAAATCTCATTCCCTGGCTCATGTAACTCGTTTAGTCTGAGAGCCAGATATAACACTAACTGGCCTGTTCTATGAAACTGGTGCCTTGAAAAGGTGATTTTAAAGTACATTTCTATAAGATTTCAGATGAAGTGATTATGCATTGTCTCATCTCATGATATATGAATACATTTTAAAATATGTTGGCTTCAGTGCAGTAACATAGGTTGGACATTTTAAAAATAGTAAAATTTAATTTACCATCCTTGTGCTCAAGATTGTGAAACTTATTGTTTACTATACAAAGTCATGGTAAAAGGGTTGATGTTACAATCATCCTCTATTGAAAAGCATAACAAAACATTAGACAAAAATGGGTGCATTTTAAATTTTCCTTGGAGAGTTTAATTCCTGAAACTATAATGACATTAAATAAAAAAAGGGGAAAATATAATGCTAATGGAGTTGATGTATATTCTGGAACACATTTTTCAATAATACATTATATCAGCTAAAATCTAAACATACATATAAAGTAAAATAAATGGGGAAAAAAAGTTTTTATTAGTGCTGTAAAAACGATTAATCGCGATTAATCGCGTCCAAAATAAAAGTTTTTGTTTACATAATATATCTGTGTTTACTGTGTATATTTATTATGTATATATAAAGACACACACATACAGTATATATTTTGAAAATATTTACATGTATATACAGTATTTATATTCATATAATTTATATTATATATAAATATATTTCATATATAAACGTAACATATTTTTCTGAAATATATACATGCATGTGTGGGTATTTATATATACATAATAAATATACACAGTACACACACATATATTCTGTAAACTAACACTTTTATTTTGGATGCGATTAATCGCGATTAATCGTTTGACGGCACTAGTTTTTATATGTGGATCAAATGTGCATACTTGCTATTACAGCAAGAAGTGTTAGCGATGGGGACAGACCAAAAGAAAATCTTCATGAAATCAAATTAAAGTTACTAGATTTTTGCTAATACGTTAAAGAAATTACAACAAAGCCGGTCAAAAGTTTGGAATAATTACGATTTCTAAATGTTTTTGAAAGAAGTCTCTTCTGCTCACCAAGGCTGCATTTATTTGATCAAAAATACAGTAAAATAACAGTAATATTGGGAAATATTATTACTATTTTAAAATAAATGTTTCCTTTTTTAATATATTTTAAAATTTAATTTATATCTGTAATGGCAAAGCTGAATTTTCTGCAGCCATTACTTCAGTCTTCAGTGTCACATGATCCTTCCCAGACAGCAAGCAGTGTCGGCTCAGATCCGGCCCACATCTGGCCCGCATGGATTTCACATGGGCCAGATGTGGGCCGGATCTGGGCCAAAACTATGTTGCTGTCTGGGTTCAGATATAGTAAGACAGTAAAAGATTACAATTATTGCACATTTTACGATTTGGACCCATTTTGTAGTATGACCCAACTCTCCTTGTTAGACAAGGCTTCAAAAACAAACTCGTCTGGATCGATTTTATTGTTGCTGATAAAATGATCCATCTTAAAAAAAGCTGTTTGCTTTCCTCCAGAGAAATGCTAAGCTAATGACTCTGTTTTATCCTGAAGGAGAGCGATGAATGCTCCCAAAAACCTCTTTCTGGAATGGCGTGGGAGGAAGATGTTTTTATAACACAGTCAACAAAAGACGGGCCAGCGCACAGCCAGCATGCAGACCATAAGTGACACAGAGATGAACGTTGGCGAGAATATGCAGGTCATGCTAAGGGCTTGCCACAGTTTTTGACTTCAGATTTTCGAACATCACAATGGACGCTGTTTGTGTTGGAAGCAGGACTTTCTTGAGGTAACAGCAATCATGGGATTGGTGCCTAGCTTGCAGTTTTCTCACCTGTGCAAACAGCGTTAGGAAAGGAAGTGGTCTATTCTCAAGTGAGATCCTTGATGAAATATGTTGCGGTGCCCCTCTTTGATCTAATTTTAATGGGTTATACTAAACCATATAAAGCCCAAAATGTCCAACAGCGACATTTTAACACTGAAGATGATCCTAGTTCACAGAGAAAGGAATTAGGAGCGATCCGCAAACAGCTACGTCATCTTTTAAATGACCCTCAAAACTCATGTTTTCTACAGTTACACAACTCTTTGTATACATAGAAAACTGCGCATATGTTAAGACATGTGAAAGTCATTGCGGTTTGATGCAACAAGAGCCAAAACATGAAGACTCATTGGAGGAATATTTGGAAGAGGGATAATTAGAAAAGTGTGTTGCTCTTACAGGTCTCATCTGCTCTGAGATCAGTCTTCCAGTCTCTTCCCCGAGATCGAATCCTAAACTGACTTTTCATATCTGCGTTTCTGCCAAAGCCAAAAACCAAAACATAGCTCATAAAAAGCTTCTCCTTGCTGTCGAGTGCAGTTACCTGCCGGCGCTTCAGATTAAAGGAGGTTTGTAAAATGCTAATAATAATGTTTCAAGTACAGAGAGGACTAGAAAACGTGACTGTCGGTTTAGGTTTATGTGAAGTCAGCATTAGCTCTCTTTCTTCCTGCTTTGTAATGCCTGAGACATGGTAAGAATATTACGGTGACATTTCCCTGACACTGCTGTTTTAACGGCTCCTCCGGGTCCTCAAACATCTTCTAGGCCTAGAGCAGTTTAACAGAACAAGTCTGGATGCTCTCCTCAGTGTTTATAAACAGCCTTAAAGGCGCCATAAGCTTTTTTTTTTTTTTTTGCAATAGTACACACAAAATATTAAAATAAATCCGTGTTGTGAGGAATCCTAACTCTCTTTGTGACACTCCTAAACTCTGTAGACTACAAAAAAACACAGTTTTGCTATCGAAATAGTTTCCTGTGAGTCATATTGCTGCTTTTTTTTAGGTTGGCTGAAATTTGGACAACATTGGCCCCATTGGGAAAATGTGACTTTTTTGCTCCAAATCTGTACCTATACATACAATTCACTCTAGTTTCCAGCTGAAATGAACACTAGTGACAGTAAAACACCAACAACTTTGGTCCTTTTCACACAAATTATGATTACAGGGGCAGATTGTCGATTAATTTTCACACAGTTTTCATACAGGTCCTTGTGCAATACTATATGCTACAAGCTCAAAACACTTTTACTGCAGTTTATGAGTTGTAAACAAATAAATTTTGACATTTGCATCACATAACGAGCTCTATATATTTGGCTTCTCTGATGTAGTAAACTTGCTCGGTAGCTCAACCGATACAGCATTGCATTGGTCATGTGAAGTAGGGCTGTCAAAATGGCTGAAAAACGAAATTCGAATTTTGTACTTAAATATGATCAAAATTCGAATTATATTCGAATTTAAAATGCATTATTTCAGTTAGGGTGAAGAAAAGCTTTTGGCTTCTCTCCTGAGGCCACAAGAGGGTGCATCGACCAATGCACGTTTATTCAAAGCGGCTTGGTTTCAGTTTTGACGTAAACAAGATCTTCTCTGCACTGATGTTCTCTTTTCCTGCAATATTTGTAATTAACAATGCAGCAGCGCCGCATCTAGTGGCTTCAACTGGATAGGCTAACAAAAACATTATAATGCAATGACACTTACATCGTCATCGCATCTCGTGCGCCACTGATAAGGCTGCCTCCTTAACGCACACCTAAAATTCGAATGCAACGTTTTTGCATTCGAATGTGGATTTTTATTTTAAATTCGACGAATATTCGAAATTCGAATGATTTTTTGACAGCCCTAATGTGAAGCGCTCTGGTACCAGTCCCGTGAAACACAAGTCACAATAAAATAGCTTAAAGACTTGGTTGACATGGTTGCTTCAGCAAATGCATTTTTATCTTATGTTTGCTTTTGTTAACACTATTTAATGTCGGGTTTTGCGTAGGTGGTATGTTGTTTTCGAGCACGATAGAGCATTAACCCTGTAGCGCCATTCACCACACATTTAATTTCTGAAGTTCTGCGATATGTGCCACAACCAATGTGATAAAATGTTGCCAGATCCACGTTCATCTGTTTTGGATAAAGCGAAATGTGCTTTTGGCGTCACTAACTGGTCATTTAAAGGGGTCATATGATGCGATTTCAATTTTTCCTTTCTCTTTGGAGTGTTACAAGCTCTTGGTGCATAAAGAAGATCTGTAAAGTTGCAAACACTAAAGTCTCAAATCCAAAGAGATATTCTTTATAAAAGTTAAAGAGTTAACCAC
>NW_015647124.1:2837001-2840316 GCF_001515625.1 Sinocyclocheilus rhinocerous
GGGTGTAACATTTCCGTCACATGCTTGAGGTATTCGGTCAATCTCAACGCATTGGATAGCTGGCCAATCAGAGCACACCTCGCTTTTTCAGACCGATGAGCTTTGTAAAAATCGACGCGTTTCAAAAAGGCGGGGCATAGAGGAGAAACAATAATGTACAGTATGTGGAAAATAATGTGTTTTTTGAACTTTAAACCGCATAAACACATTTCATTACACCAAATACACAAAATAATGTTTTTAGCAGCATCATATGACCCCTTTAAATTTGAAGGTGTTACGAAACTTGCGAGAAGCAATGTAATAGTATTTTGGCTGACTGTTAGACAAAATAAAGAAAATACTACCTTTTGCATCTATTTGTAGGCATAATATGTGTGTATTTGTCAAAAAAAGCAGGAAACATCATTGTGGTGGGTAGATCAAAATGGCATCACCATAAAAAAGGAAAAAAATAAATAAATAAAATAAGTTACTCTGAATTTCTCAATTTTAGTCTTTCAGTTTTCTGTGCTGGTTTGAAAACACTTTTCCGAATACTTTTCATGCCCTGGGTAAACATTCTGGTCTTCATCCAGAAAGGAGATTTGTGGTGTGTGATAACATTTCATTAGGAATGCATGTCTCCTAAAACCATTCCAGGAGCTTTACCGGTAGGTAAAGCTGAATTTGGGTGTATTAGGGGAGAAACTCGACATGGCTCTCAGAGAAGGGCTTGACATTTATGAATCATTGGTACACTACAGCTGTTATTCTGGCTGTTTTAAAACAGATGACTCAACGCCTGGGTTATCTTAAGCTAAACAACAGTTAGTGGGACCAAAACTATGATTAACACAGTGTTGTTTCAAAACAGTCGTGAAGTCGAAGTAAATCAGACCACAATATTTCCAGACATTGTTGACAGACAAAGGTTGTAATAAATAATTACCAATCCCAAGAGTCAGGTGGTCCGAGGGATGCACAGTGACACCATTATTTACTTGCCCCCATGTCGTTTCACAATGTCTTCAATGGGATCCAATCTTATGTTATTTTGCACTTTATTGCCTTTTATTCATTTATGCGTTTGGCAGATGCTTTTATCGCAAGTGACTTACATTGCCTTTCAAATATAGATTTGATTCATTCAAGCATTCACTGGGAATCAACGCAATACTCTACTGTTTGAGCTGTACAGAAATGCATTATATGGACAAGGCGTTTTGCCCATTATATGGACAAAAAGTTATTCAAATCATTGTTTGTATTTTATAGAAGGAAGTAAGTCAAGTTTGGAATGACTTGAGGGTGAGTAAATGATGACCAATTTGTCATTTTGTGTGAATTCTCTCTTTAAAGAACCTCTAAAGTGGCACAGGCAAAAATAACCAGAGTTCAGTTCCTCTGAAAGTTCTCCCATGGACAGTTTCTTTGTTTTATTCCACTTGTTAAACAGCAGGCCATGGGCTGGTAGACTGATTCTGAATCACTATCCAAGGCTGCCACTTCCCAGAAAGCCTTTGGGCCACATGAAAGCAGAAGTGGAAGCAATGATGCCATGCTTGAAGGACAATCTTAAAGTCGATTTACGTAATCATTTCTATAAATCTGGCCCTTTTTTAGCCCCACATTTTATTTTTATATAACCAATATTCCACTGATATGCTGGAACTTTCCACAATGATATGCAGGAAATAGAAAAATGGACTTTTAGGAAAGAGGATGTTTCATTTTAAACTTCTGGTTAGTCTGTTTTGCCAAGCATTGACCATTGGTAATTTGAGATTGTGAGGTTGAGGTGAGAATAATTCTTTTTCACAGATAAACATGCCAATTCCTCGAAAACAAATCCAGGAAAGCCTCTTCTCAGAAGCCCAATAATAGTGCACCTGAAGCCAAACACTCTTGTGCAATACAGCTGTTGTTTGTGATGCTTTGATACTTCAACTTCAGCTCATTTGGTGATAAAACAGATACAGAAAAAAATATTCTTTCATTCTTCCCTCTGTGTACGCAATGGCACAGTGATTAAACATACTGAATAATGCATGCACAGGAAATTACTTAAATTGTTGAAGTTGAAGGCTTGTAATGTTCTGCAAGGGCTGCAGATGTTCATGTGCATGCGATTTTACTAAATGTCAGTTTTTCCAAAGTCTGTAAGGAGAAAAAGGGGGGGTGCTTGGGTTGGGTACGTCTTCTGCCATCACATCATGAGAAAAATTTCCTCAGCTGATCAGTTCCAGAGTATGTTGCATGACACACGAAAATCAAATAAAATGTAGCACACAGGATTTATGATGCATTTGCTTGATGACAGCTGTGCACGCTGAACTTTCTGACACATGGTCAAACAATATCACTATCCTTTCATCAAAGAGCCATCAACTTTGTGGTCATACGTCAAGCAAAAAGGGGACATTAAAACAGTCTAAACCAAATAAATGCAAGACAACTCTCTCATGAGATCAATGCTGTTTCAAACAGCCCATACATTATCATGTGAGTCTCAGGAAACTAACAGCATATATGGCAATAAAGACAAACTAGGCAGATTTGCTTAATTAAAAAATCAAGTTGAATTTCATATAACTTACAAAAAAGGTTGAAATCCCTTAACGTATTAAGTTGTCATTACTTACTGACTATATCGTTTTTTTTTACAGTGCATACAAAAAGGTGTTTTATAAAAATAAATGTTCAATTAGACTAAACATCCTGCAAAGAATCTTCCCAGCCGACACATACAAACCATGGGACAGGATGTTGCTTTTCTGGGTCTGTTAAACAATGGTAAAGGATAAGAGGCAGGAAAAGGGAACCACAGAGGAATGAAGTTGTGACCGTCCGAAGTGCTTATTCAGCAAACTTCACATGTACCACCCGTCTGCTCATCATTACACACACTCAGAGCACAAAACAACAAGTTGGCACAATAAAAAATAAACTGGATGACTTATGCAACACTGGTGCATAGTGCATTGTATTGTCTAGTATGTAATGCACTGCAAAATTGTCTCTCGCCCTTCCTTGAACTCTAATTGAACCCAGCCTAGTGATACCAAACAATGGACATCTAGTGAATAACTATTTTGGTGTTGCGGAATGTGAGAAATTTGGGGAAAAGATGGAGGATGTGAGTGGAAATGTACTGGCCTACTTTATGTCTATAGTGTCTCTCAGTGTGGAAAACATCAGGCCGACAGACCGCAAAAGCACCCCTAACATTTACACTTCATACAGATCAAGTTGCCTATATGTGAGAGACGGGTTTATGTTGGACACCAGAAGAGATAGTCAAAGAGAGAGAGAGAGAGAGAGAGAGGGAGAGAG
>NW_015647124.1:2840357-2881659 GCF_001515625.1 Sinocyclocheilus rhinocerous
GGGGGGGGGGATTCTTTTTGTTCACAAAACAACGCGCAAAACGATTGAATTATAAGGTAACAGTTAGACTACTTACTTGTCAAGGACAAAATACAAGTCAAAGGCGCCCTGACATGATCTCTCCTCCTCCACATCATCTTCGGCTCTTGCAGATGGAAGCGTGAACAGCAAAAGTCCAAAGAAAAGTGCGCAAAGACACATTTTTACTACTAAACGTGCCATCGTTTCTTATTGCAAAAACATCAACCCTCAACAAAGCAGACGGCCATTCACATTATCCACAGAAAAAAGAGCCTTTGCTGAGATCCTGAGGGAAGGATGCACACAAAGAAGAGGAGTTTTGCGGATGTTGACGCAGTCCTTACTCACATCAGTCTGAAAACTGTAACTCCAAACTTGAGATAACACGAAAACACGCTATTCCCAATATGTACTGCACAGAAAGCAGATGCACAGGAAAAACACCACAAAAAAACGGCTTCCAAGTGTCTGTTCCGTTTTCTTTATATAAAACACTAGCCGGTTTGCTGTTTTGGGGAATTCTGAGGGACTGCTGCTGCACGAAATCCACGTGTTAAAAGGCCAGATGTATTGTTTCAAGCGCTTGATATTTGATGTTAATGTGCAAAGCAAAGACGGAGTCGTTTGAGAAAAGAGCCCAGGCTCAGAGTTGGCAGAAGAGGAGCTGGTGTCATATTTCTACCCCAGAAAAAAATGTGGGTCAGTTTCTTCTCCTTGAAGGTTTCCTCCCTTCCTTTGGATATGCAAAATATATGGTTGTTGTTTTTTTTGTCCTGTTTTGTCTGCTAATTTTGAAAGATTAATCTAAAATTAGCATATAAAAATATTTATTTTATACACATTTTATAGAATGTTTAGCTGAATATATGCCTTTCTTTATTTTTCCATCAGGGCCATCTATACAGTGACCTATTTACTCTTAGGATTAATTAATTAATGAGTTGTTTCTGTTTTATTTGTTTTCTCCTTTCCTTGTGTGTACAATTTCACTTCATTCTTTATTTTAGCAGTTTACGTTGTTACGCCAGTAGTTGGCGTTAAGTGCGAATGTTATTACTTGTGTGTTTTAAGTAATTAAATCAACCACAAATCAGTCAATTCTGTTCAAACGCCCACTTAATAGTCTAACATTTGACAAATTCAAAAGACCACAAATCCATTCATTTGAACAACTATCAAGTAAAAACAACAGATTAACAACAATCAAGAGTTTCAACAATGTCTCTGTGTTAGCTTATCCCCGTGAACAAAATTGACTCACATGATACATAATATCATATCATTTGACAAGACTCTAACAGTGCATTATGGTATATTATCTCTAGTCATGTGGCTACATGAGTCGTACACACGTTATTGCGGTGCATTATAGGATTTTATGAGTGCAGTACATATGGTTTCAGACATAAAAACTGACACCCGAGATACATATACTATACGGTGAGCGTGATTTCACCAGGTACAACATGTTCCTGGATCAAAATCCTTGTTGATCCTGGAACAACATTCCAATCAACCAATCAGAATTGAGATATAACTTTTCTGGAAATATCTGTTTTAGGCTTACAATCAGGATGAGATATAACTTTTCTGGAAATATCTGTTTTAGGCTTACAATCAGGGTTAGGTGCTTCTACACCCTTGTTAATCAGCTATCATTTCCCACTGATTTTAGGAATAAATTATGGGTAGGTTTAGGTTTAGGGGTAGGGATTGGGTTAAGTCTATATTTTTGGACAATATTGATCCAGGATCATCAAAAGATGTTGATACAGGAACATGTCTTACTTGGCAAAATCAAGGCGACCATATACTACATAGCAGATGAGTCGTTCAATGAAAGGGGCGTGTTTCTTCAGAAGATCAACCAATAAAATTCTCAGTTCACAGCCCGCCCCCAAATTCGATTTGATCGCGCTACAGTCAGTCATTGAAAGCCGGCGCCACGTGCTCTGGAACGAAGAAATCGATTTGTTCACTTAAATGATTGATTCGTTAAATAAAACACGAACGAAACACCAAACACGCGACAAGTGGACCTGCTGAAGCTAATATATAACCGAAAAGTGTGGAAATACTGAGGTAATGCTAATATAAACAAAAAAGCGGAGGTAATACTAAATAGTTTGAATGAAACTACACGTACATCTGTAAAATATTACAGTTGGATTCTCAAATGACCGAATGACTAATTTCTTAATTAGATGACCTTGATGTCATATTTTTGAGGGAAGCTGCTTAGACCGGTGATTCATGTTAATTTGCCAATATTTTATTTATTTGGCCTTAGATACTGGTGGCCTATATAACTGTCATTGGTTATGCTGAATATTGTAGCAGGTAGATAGTCTCGACCAGTGTAGCCATGTATGACTGACAGCCCAATATATACTAACTGATAACCAGCAATAAGATTTAAGTGGTCGTTTATCATGAAGGAACATAAAGCTTTATATGGCAACCCATTTTTATTGTTGGTCAATTGCCTCTACATTTGACACGTGCCATTAGTCTATTGAGGATAATATTTATAATTTATTCCAGTAAAAACTGTTGTCAGCAGGTGCTACATAATTGTAATTTTAGTATGGCAGTGGATGTACTTGACAGCATACTTTGTTCAACTGATAGAAAAGATATGCTGCCATCTTCTGGTTCTTTGCTGCAGATTTCTAAAAGAAACGGTGTAGTAAACACGTGAATAAAAATAATTTTGTAATGAGGTCAGTAGAGCAAAAAGTGGACTTTTGACTTATCAAATATGAACATTGTTTTTGCTGTGCGGGTGATTGTGTTCATGTTAGAACTGTGATTTTTGTTGAGATTGCAAGTGGATAAGTAGAGGTAAATAATCTGATCAAAATAATCAGGAAAAATCACAAGAGGCTTTCAGATACATAAGTATGTCTGGAATTGGTTTATGTTTGTTAAACCCATTTTACCTCAGTTCTAAGTAATTTTTTATTTAATCTTTAAAACACATTACAATTAGAACAGTTTCCATGCAGTATTTATTAAGTTTTATCATTTGGTTTCAATATAACTCCAAAGTCGCAATTTTCCCCAGATGTACTGAAAAAAGATTCAAGTTGCTTTTGAAACAGTACAATTTTCCAGTTTGTTCATATGCATGTGTATGGATGTTTACAATACAAGCATAAACTAATTTTAATGTGCACAAAGGAAACTAGTTCACAAATATTCAAGTTTAGAACAGGCCTAATCTGAATATTACTTGCATTCTCCTCCACCAAGTTTGCTTGAGAGATTGCATGCTTTGGGTTAGAGGAAAACATATAAGGAATAGAAAAAGGTTTGAACTAGCAACAGAAGACATAACTGTGTACGTTCTAAACATTACCTTAATGATCTACACAGATTATGAAAGCATCTCCACAACATGTCATCCTTCTAAATAACTAATTTGCTATATCATTTGGCTTCCATACCAGGCCCAGAAGAACTAATTAATTTTGGCCAGAAAAATGCTTAAAGAGGATGGCCTTTGCTGTGTCGAGGGCAGCATCGGCGGGCACTGGAATGTGAGGGGCAATGCCAGCACCCTCCCAGGAAGGGCCCTGAGCAGTGTCTGAATGGCTAATTGGGATAGACAGGAAGATGTCGCTTTCGCCCACACGGAAGGTCTCAGGGGGGTGACAACCTCCACGGGTTGTCTCACCGATAATCATTGCACGTCCCAACCTCTTCATGATAAAAACAAACTCCTCAGCGGCACCAGCAGTAGCACCACTGGTGAGGATTATCACACTCTTTTTGCTGCCATATCTCCTGCCTAGAAAGAATAGAATTGCACACTTAATATTGCAGTATGAAATATGCCTATAATAATACAGGACACATAATCAAATTACTACAACAAATTCAGGACACTGCACTTTGTGAGTATCAAACAAGCAAGAACAGTTGATCTACACAATGAGTAAAATGATAAACATGTAATGAATAATAGTGACCAAAATAAGAAAACTAGTCACTTTAGTAATGTACCTGTAAGTTGCGTAAGGGCCAGAAGATCACTTGTGGTATTGGAGGGTCTGTTGTACACGTGGTCTAGCACAATCTGCTTGTCACTGTCAAAGAAGTATGAGCAAAAGCCAGCAATGGAGGAGGTGGATCCACCAACATTGTTCCTAAAAAGAAAAGTATAGTAAAGTAGGAATGGTCATATCAAATTATGGTCAAAGGTGGACTAAAAATGTTGCAATTCATACACATTACTGGAATTATAGAGCGACATACAAATATCCAATAGAATAATCACCTCAGATCAACGATCAGCATGTCAGTGTCAACCACTTTGTTCCAGACGTGTTCCGCAATGATCTTCGCAACATGTTCAAAATCTCCAAACATGTCAAAGCGAAGGTAACCGATGTTGTTTTCAAATACATCAGTGTGGAATGAAACTTTGACGAGCTCAATGAACATCTCGGGTGTGAGATTCTGGAAAATAAAGGGACAGGTGTCATTCATTATTTTCCCTCAACAACCAGCATATGTCTAAATCGTTATGTGTAAGATTTTCTCTCAGAATAGATTGACTCACCATTGGAGGACGTGCAGGGATATTGCTGGTGGCCTTCAGGCACTTGTCCCCTGACAGTTTTAGGAGGTCAGCAGAGAGTTTTGCTTCCAGTTCTTCCTTTGTGAAGATCAGGTTGTATTCTCCACTAGCCACAACAGCTCCCAGCTTCTCTGCGACATCATCCCCAATGCTCGGAAATGCATAGTTGTCTGCAACCAGTGTGGCTGCTGCCTGAACCAACCCTGGGATTTCAGCACGAAGTTTAATGATTGCGATTGCAGCGTCAAGGGCATCTTCTGCAGCAACTTCAACATTTGGTGCCACTCCATTGATCTCCCAGCTCTTGCCAGTGATGGGGTTAATAGACTTAGCAACTGGCACAGTCACATAGAAGTCAGTGTCACCCACCTTGATTTTGTTGATTTTTATACTTCCCCCAGCTGTGTTCTCCCCAACGATGGTGGCCCTTTTAAGGTTTTTAAGGCAATACACAACATCTTCTGCAATCCCAAGAGTATTCTTGCTTGTCAGAATGATCAAGGGTTTGGAGGTTCCATACCTCTTTCCCAATAGGGTTGGCATGGACCACAATTCAATGGTGACATCGGAGGTGCGATCATACACAGAGTCAATGTGGATTGGAGGCTCAGAATCTGTGTAGTAGGACACAATGTATGGAATTCCGGATATCTCACCACTGACTGCACTGCGGAAGTCAAGAATCATGGCAGATGTTGGGAGGACTTTGTCCCATATGTACTCCAGCAAAATAGGCCCAACTTTCTGAGCCATCTCCTCTCCAATGATGTGTTGAATCTTCAGGTAGCCAATGTTACCATCCAGGACCTCAACTTTGACAGTGCCTTTGATCATTTCGGCCAGCTGTTCTGGTGGGATGTCAGGCATGGCTGGGGGTGCTGCAGGTACGAAACCTGGCTCGTATGTGACTTTCACTCTGGAATCAAAAATTGTTTTTTTAACCCCATCGGTCAGAACACTGGCAAGGGTGGCAGGATCTGAAATGTTGAGTATCTCTGTGTTACTGCTTCCAGCGTCAATTGCCTCTTCCATGCCGGCGAGTTTTTCTGGTGAGCAATAGTTGTCCATGAGAATTTTTGCCATATCCACAATAACTTTGGGAGAGAAATCACAGTGAGCCACATTACTGAAGATCAGCAACGATGCTAGTAGAACTAGAGCTTGAGCCATTTTGGTCCGTTTCGGATTCCTGCTAATATGGCGCAGCTGAACTCTCCTTCTGCAGGGAGGTTTGTCAACTGCGTCTGCTTCGACCGTCTGGTTTTTGTTAACACACGCATAAGAAGCTTTTCCTCACAATAAAACCTTAATCTCATTAGTCAAAGTTCTCCAGTTAGACAATAACAAGCTAAAATATATGTTACATATATGTTCCAAAAATGTAAATGTGTAGCACTTATATTAAGTCATTTGATAAATTACTGGTATTCATTTGTTGTTACCTTTGTAATAGTTTTGCTTAGATGTGCTGTAGTGAGGAAATACATGTGTATCAAATAACTTTTTGTTCTAATTTCAGTGGCTACAGCAGAATAAGGTATGTATAAGAAACATTTACCAATGTCTTCTATTTTAATTTATTGTATCAGCATGTCTATTTGTTACATTAGTTCGAATATACAAACAAGCACAGCATCAAAAGCACATTTTTCATTATTCACCATGGTGTCTCCATGGTGAAAATAATTATTGCTAAACAATTAAAGAAACATGCCAGACATAACTTTAAAAAATGAATTTCTATGCAATACACCTTAACAATTTTTTTCCCTTCATTTTTTAAAAATAATTTTTTGATTATGCAGTTTTACTTTGAAAAGAGATGAACAATGAGGCCTATAGTACTATTTCCCTTATTTTTTTCTTTTGGCGCTTTGCACTAATTATTTTCTGGCCAACATTAAGTGCGTCACTTGCTTGAGCAGCTATATGTGGTTCAACCCCATACACACTCCATGCTTTTCCAGTAACTGCACTCAAAACTGCTTGGTTGGGAATGGAAGCATACAGGATGCTATTCCCAATTTGATATGTTCCACTTGAAAGGGCACCTCCAATAGTGGGCTCTCCAATTACAGTTGCCCTTTTCAGGTCTTTCATTGTTCTAGTGAATGCCTCAGCAGCTGATCCAGTTATGTTACTCGTCAAGATGTAGATGTCTTTCTGAGAGCCGTATCTCTGTCCTAGCACTTCTGGAAGGGTCATAACCTTTGTCACATTTGTTTTGGAGTGTTCAAAAATAGTGTAAAGGTGTTTTAATGGTTGTGCATCAAAGAAATAGGTGCAAAGTAGTGGAATTGCTGTGGAATAGCCGCCTGTGTTATATCTCATGTCAATTATGAGCATGTCCGTGTTCACCAGCTTGTTCCATACAACTTTGATGAGCTGGGGACCAATTGCTCCCAGAACCTTTATGTCTTCCATCATGTCAAATCTCAAATAGCCAATATTTCCAGACAGTACCTCTACTTTGAATAGGGTATCAATGATGAACCCTACCTCTTCAGGGGAAGGGATTTTGGGAATGTTATGAAGGGATTCTGGTTCAATATCACAGTTGAAAATGTGCAGTCTGTGATCCCCTGAGGTCTCTTGGAGATCTGCGGTGAGTTGAGATGCAAGAGATTCATAGTCAACAACCGAGCGATAAAGTCCTTCGGTTAGTTTGGACTGTAACAGTCTACTCACTTTAGCTGCAACCTCAGGTACAGTGTAATGCTTTTCCAAGAGATCTCCAGCTTCTTGCACCAAAGCCAGAATGTCCTTGTGAAACGCAATGATTTCATGAGCTCGCTCAACTGCATCTTCAGCAAGCACGATGGCATCAGGAACTACACCGCCTCCAAGCCAGCATTCCCCATGTACATCGATGAAATTTATGACAGGGACAATAATGGCAAGGCTTGTTTCTTCAACTTGAAAAGTCCTGGAGTGAAGAAGCGTTCCAGAACTGATTTCCCCTACAACAGTGCCTCGGTGCAGGGACTGCATCAGGTAAGCAAACTCTTCTCCAGCTTCAGCTGTGTAATAGCTAGTCAAAACATAAATACCCTTTCTGGAACCATAGGAAGGCCCAATGATGTTACGGAGGGTGTGAAAATCCACGGTCATGTTCCGGATGCTGTCATAGATTGAAAAAAGGTGGATATTTGACGAGGTGTCAAACATGTAGGAAAGCAGAATCGGCAAGGCCTCAGTGGATCCGCCGGTGTTATAGCGCAGATCAATAATCAAGTTCTCTGTGTCTTTGACTGGTTGCCAGACCTTCTCTTTGATTCGATCCTCTAGTTCTATCAAAATTGTAGGTGAAGGGAACCTGTCAAAGCGCAGATATCCATTGTTTCCTGATAGAATTTCCAACTTGAATAAAGAGTCAATAAGATTATCAAAAGATGAAGGGGTTTTGGGTGTTGTATCCAGTTCTTGCCCCTTGTCAGACGATTCTTGCATTGTCTTGATATTTAAACGAGGGTCTTCAAAGACTGACTGCAGTTCATAATTAAGTTTTGCTGCCAAGTCCTCTTCAGAAATCACTGTGAAAAAGTCTGTTTTAGCAAGATGATTTAGCAAAGCTGGGATTTTCTCTTTAAATGCATAAAATTGTTTAATGATATCTGACACTCTTTTAACTGCTTTCGGTATTGCTTTCCTGACTGCAATGAGGGACTTGGCTTTGGCGATTGCTTCCTTTGGGTTGATACTGACGGATGGCGAAACTCCGGTCACCTCCCAACTCTGTCCTGTGACAGGGTTCACAGATCTAGCAACAGGAACCGTAATATAAAACCCAGAGTCCCCAACCCTTAGCTTTTCAACCTTAACCGACCCTCCAGCCGACCTTTCTCCAACAATGATGGCTCTTTTTAGATGTTTTAAGATGTAGGCAACAGCTTCTGCTGCGCCCATGGTGCGCTTGCTGATTAAAACAATCAGCTCTTTTCTTTTCCCATATCGTTCACCCAGGAGATTCGGAATTGTCCATAGCGCCATTGTAGTGTTGGTAGGTCGTTCATAGATTGTGTCTATGTGCAAAAGTGGTTCAGAGTCAGAAAAATATGAAACAATGTATGGCACACCAGAGATCTCTCCGGCTGTGCTGAAACGCAGATCAAAGATCATCGCTGACGTATGTGCAACCTTCTTCCAGATGTTGTTGTGAAGGAGGCGTCCCAGTTTTGCCACAGTCTCCTGACCTATAATACGGTCAATCCTAAGGTAACCGACGTTGTTATCCATTACCTCCAGTTTAACAGTATTCCTGATTAGCCGTATCAGCTGTTCAGTGGGCAGCGACTGAAGTGCAGGTGGCGTGATCGGAGTATAATTAGGCTCGTAAGACACGGTCAGTCTGGGGTCATTGAGTGCACCTTGAACGCCGGCAGTCAGAACACCTGCCAGTGTTTTCCGATCAGAGATGTGTAGGATCTCTCCGCTGCTTATAGCTTGTTGAATTGCCTCCTGCATACCAACTAGATTCTCTGGGAAGCAGTAGTTTTCGAGCAGAATTTCAGCCATATCCAAGACAAGTGCTGGCTGAAATGATGCATCGATGAGTAGGATCCGACAAGCGACTAGGATCAGGGCAAAAAATCTTACAGTACCTGCCATCTTTTGTAGTTGGTTGTTGAATTTTGTCTAAACCAGACGTTTTGTTCATTCATTTGGTGAAGAGGTCCTTTGTTAGATGGGACTCTGTTTTCTCTGCTAGGTTTTTGACAACAGCAACCACATAAGAGGCTTTTGCTCTGAATAAACCTTTAATCGCATTATCTGCAGTGCATCAGCAATGCAATCACAGATAAAAATCAATAATTGAAAATGTTGGAGAGGATATAAAATCTCTCTGAATACACAGCTTTTTCATGACTTAAAGGGACAGTTCACCCCCAAATCTCACATATACGTCTATGGAACATTATATTTTGAAATTTCTTTTCTTTTCTTTTCTTTGCCAGTATTGTTTTGGACCCCATTGACTCTAATTGTATGGACAAAAACAGTTGACACATTCTCTAAAATGTGTGTTTCATGCAGATTTGTAATGACATGAGGGTGATGACAGATGATTAATGATGACAGAATTGTAATTTTTGGGGCTAATTTTTAAGGAAAGTATCATACTGTATTATGGAAGACAAATTGCTTAAGCACTGTATATTTATTAGAAAGTTTAGCACAGTTAACTAGTTTATTTAGTCTCAATGTTTTTGACCACATCAGATTTATTGAAAACATTTTAAGCAATAAAACATTAAAAATAGTCAACTGAAATTCTGGAAATTATATTACAGCAAATGCGTGTGTTTACACATATTCTCTTTAGATTATGTTCCTTGCAGCCCTGTCTTCACTGCATGAGGAAAATAAAGTCAAGCTTTCAAAGGTAACGTCTAGGTCAGGCTAATGACATAATTACACAAGTGAACAGGTGATCGTTTAATGAACATCAAGATGCACTTGGCTGGCCTCATTACATGAAACCATAATATATAATACAGTAATATAAATTTGATTGTATAATCATCAATGCATACTCTTTTCTGAAAGAGGATCATTAATTAACTCTTTGGCAAAAACTGTGTTATTCACAGGCCAAATAGTCATTGTTGTTTTGTAAAATCTGCTTCCAGATTTTCTCCCTTCATTCTTTTCTAGCATTTGCCTAAATATCAGAGCATTAGTGTGAATTTAGAGACCCTTGCCACTTTTACAGGATGAAATTATGTAACTCCACACTCACTCAACACTAATTGGTTCTGCACTGCTAATCTTACTTTATCTTTTAATGCTCAGAGTCTTATGCAATTCTATCTGCTGATTTCATGTGGCCAATCAGGGATTGCCAATCTCATTTTAAGATGACTGGAGTTTTGTCCAATGCATCTTATGGGAGGAAATGTTTCTAAGCTGGAGAAAGAAACAGGTTGACTGTCTGTCCCCGAGTGGTTTGGAAAGGATGTCTTGGTTTGGAGAAATAAATGATAAAAATTGACCAGAATCATTCAAACACTATGATGTTTGTGCCCTAATAAGTTACAAGAGTAGATTTTGTAGATTTAGTTTATTGTTTGAGGATCGTGCAACTTAAGATCTAATGAATCTTACAAATATTCCTTTTAGGGTTGTACAAATGTATCAGTAACATCTGAAGCTGTTTAATTGCTTTACCGGACTGAAAACCTTCACTAGCAGAGAGCGCTCACCATACACCACAATGAGCTTGTCTTTAAAATGAATTTGGGGAGCCCAAACTGAAATGACTTTGATGTGTTTTATTGATAAAATATAAAAAGAATTTACAAATTAATAAAATAACTATTGTAAAACTAAATATTTTGTAAATATATATGCTGGAAATACATAAACAAAAACAATGGATTATATACAGTTTTTTTTGTGAGAAAGAAAATATAAATAAAAGAAAAAAATTAAATAGTCAGATGGAAAATGTAAGCACAGTAAGTACAGGAAGATTGAATACAATGCTAAGTTATATCCATGGGAGTCACTAGGGGCAGTGTTTTAGGGCTCAAGCCCTGAATGTTTTGGTCTGTAACTAGTGGGAGGTATTGCGTAAGTGCATAAAACATACAAGCATTTCTGTAAATATTTTTGTCTGGATCTACCCAGAATAGGCCAGTTTAGGGGTGGGATGACAGGAGCATTGGCCCTAGCAAAAACACTTAATTACTAAACAATTAGATATAGATTTATCTAGTGACCCTAGCTGTTCTTTTAAAATGCTTTGAAGCTGTTCTTGTAGATGTGGACCTGACACGAACTCTATGCAAGTACACAAAGTACATGCAAGTTCGTTTTACATGGACAGTGCAGTCCGCTCCTTATACTACTTTAAGTCCGATCTTACAAATATTTTTATAACAGTCTACCTGAGCCAATACCACATCCTGATTAATGGCACAAGTATTTGGGGCCGATACTCTATCGCCCCCTTGAGGTTTCTTGCTAGTATGTACAACAGGACCACATGCTTGGCCAAGCATTGACATCTGTTTTTGTGTAGAGTATATTTCTGTATTAAAATGTAAAACAAAAATCTCTAAGGGGGATTATAGCCCCTGATGTTTTGATCTATGTCCCAGATGCTGTCAAATCCTAGAAACGCTCTTGGGTATAACCTCAATTTACATAAATGAAGTGAAAACACAATAACATTTAAATCAAGTTAGGAAAGCTGACTTGAACCAAAACCTCTTAATTAAAATTTTTTAACCTTTTAATTCCACAAAAGTTACTTTATTCACTCCTAAAAATAAAGGTTCTAAAAGTGTTGTTTTTTTTTTTGCAGTGATGCCAAAGAAAAAAAAAATGTTTTTTTTGCCCAAATAACCTTTCAGTGATCAGTTCTTAAAAGAACATTTTTTTATTCGTGTGAAGAACATTTGAATAATCTGAAGAAAACTTTTCCTCTCTAAAGTCACTTTACAATAAGGTTCAATTAGTTAATGTTAATGTATTAACTAACATGAATGAACAATGAACAATACATTTATTACAGTATTTATTAATCTTTGTTAATGTTAGTTAATAAAAATACAGTCGTTCATTGTTAGTTCATGTTAACAAGCACAACTTTTGATTTTAATAATGCATTAGTAAATGTTGAAATTAACATGAACTAAGATCAATAAATGCTGTAGAAGTATTGTTCATTCTTAGTTCATGTTAACTAAAGTAGTTAACCTTATTCTAAAGTGTTACCGAAGTTTTTGTGCAATGGAAAGGCTCCATGGATGTTAAAGGTTCTTTGTTTTTAAGAGCGTTGTGGAAAAAGATTCTTCTGATTATTAAAATGTTCTTCACAATAAGGAGAAAATGGTTCCCAATATGGTTCTTTTGTTGCATTGCTACAAACCCCTTTTCAGAACTATTATTTCTAAGAGTATATTTCACAGATGGGAATGATAAAACAAATACTGTTGCAAAGATATTTTATACAGATGCATGGATAAGCAGGCAAAACTACCTACATCCACACTTTGCTACTTTCATCTCCTCGTAGAGGTGTCGGACCGTGATGACACCCTTTTCTTGGTACATGACTGCAATTGGATCCAGCTTGGTTGGGACGCAACATGCCATGTTTGCCTTTTTGGGATTGCTAAGGTTAACCAGAGTTTGGATGATAGCATGCTTAGAGGGGGTTACATCATCTGTCAGGGGGAAATAACACACGCCTTTACATTCGTAAGCGTCATACTCGGGCGGGGCCACGATCCATTTATCCCATCCGATGTCTTTGAAGTTCACCTTCAGAGAAGTTCTCCGACAGTAATTGTTTGTTGCTTTCCTCTTCTTCCTGTAGTGCTGGTTCACAGGAACACGATTGCCCCAAAACACCCGCTGCTTCTCATGAAGAAGCATCTCTTTTACCTCTTTCATTGACTCTCCCTTTCTGTTCCCGAGATCATTTGAAAATACTATTATGACTGCCGAGCTGTTGTCCTCCAAACCCAGGCTTATGTCAAGGTATTCACAGTCTTGTTCGATCTCCACCTGAAGTTCGCCGACCCCACGTCCAGATTCGTGCCAGCTCCTGACAGCTCTGGTCACGTCAAAAGCCGCCCAAGTGTTTTCGCCCTCAGTTGCGTCTCTCCCATCTAGAAGATTTAACATGTTTGCATTCTGCTCGCAATCTACATCATAAACATTGATGGATGTGAAGAGGTCAGTGCAGGTGTTTTTACTTCTTTCCCAGAGAGTGAACAGCCTCAGCTGGACTGATGTGATCTCTTCATGATTTGGGATGGAAATGTTGAATAGCAGTCTGTGTTGTGTTTTGTTGCCCTGTCTAATGGAATAAATAACATCTGCAGAGAACATGAAGTAGAGATTAATAAACCTTTTCACCAATAAACAAGTCACAAACATAATTTTTGGTATGGAAAAAGTGAATGAGTCCTGTCATCAGAAACATTGACTCCTCACCTTCCCAGAACTCTGATGCATGTACCTCAGAGTTTGTGAGCTTTCTGTATGTACTTACCCTGTATGACGAAGCTTCGGATGACATCCGACCGAGGGATGGAAGTCTTGTCAGAAGCATATTTATTATAGAGTTCGATCATGAACTGAGGAGGCTGAACCTTTCGTTGTTCTTGCGGCACGCCTGATAAATTCAGCTTCCTCAAAAAATCTTCCTTCATGAAGCCCAAATAGTTCTCCAATTTGGAGTTAAAGTCATGTTGTTCCTCAAGGCTTTGTTCTTCTGCTTGAATGAACATTGTGTCTTCCAAACTGGCGATTTCACCTAAAGATTTCCCATCGCAAAGCCCAACTGAAGTAGCAAAATTGATGGACATCAGGAGGAGCAAATATCGTAAACCCTGCATCTTCATTTAGTTTCTAAAATGGATAGGTGACTTTCCGCTGCAAGTTTTACATCCGACATTCGTTTGTGGACGATCCTTTGAAATCGGGGTTCCTCTAGTGAACCTCAGGTTAACTCCCATGCCCCACACTCTCTGGAAACCAGAACAGTAGCATAACTATTCTTATCTTTGACACTGATGTTGTAGTTCGAGCTTTGCTATCTTGAGGAAGCTTGTAGTTAATGAGGGTTCTGTAAACACTTTGGGAACAGACTTTGAAAACTAATGAGTGAGATTTTAACAACCCTTATTTACAGGGTCAGACTTCAGGCTGTTTTTAGAAAAGCAACTCCATCATATGTTTGTTAAGATGCTTCTACTAATCAGCCTTTGCTATGATAAATATTAACATTATAGATTCCAGTGCTTTCTTTCATTTTCATTTAGTCAACCACCCACTAAAATTCAAAAGCTGGAATCTGGCTGTGCAAGGGTTAATGGGTCTGCGTTGACCTTTGCCCTGTTGTTGCAAACAATCTATGCTCCTAATACAACTCATTAGGTCTTTATTCACAAAAAATCCTCCAGGATTTCAAAAAAGAAACACACACACACACACACACACACACACAAATATACCAAAACAACAGTGGTTGAAGATTCTTGTTAAAGAAATATTTGCAAAAAAGAAACAATACAGTTTAAAAAAATAAATAATTACAAATGACGTGTAATTGTTATTAAATACAAAACTCTCCCTTAATGAAGTTTCATGAATCTTTGACAAAACCTCTGAGATGTTATTTATTTTAAAACTTAATCCGTAATTTGATTACTTTTCTATAGCTATGGCTGTTGTAATTTACAGGGTCTGGCCTCATAGGGATAAAACTCCTTGATATGAATGTATAATCACAAAGCACTAGATGGCAGCATTATGCTGAATTTTCTTCATATTGCCGGTCTTCTCAGAAATGACCAAAAATGATCTGCCGTTTTCTTTTCATGCATGATTCCAGGTGTTTAAACCCTAGGTAAATCTTTAGCCAACAAGCCTGCAAATCAAATAAAAGACCCCCTGTTTAAGGATTTATGGTGACACTTTACAGTAAGTTTCATTTGTTAACATTAGTTAACTTCTTTAGTTAACCACAACTAACAATACTTCTGCAGGATTGATTAATCTTAGTTAATACTAATTTCTACATTTACTACTAATAATTTTTACATTTAAAAGTTGTCTGTTAACATTAGTTAATGCACTATGAACTAACATGATAAAACAATAACACTATCACTAACAAAGGTTTATAAATGCTGTAAAATGTTCATGCTAATGCTAGTTAATGACTAATGCATTAACTAACCTTAACAAATGAGAACTTATTGTAAAGTGTTACCGGATTTATTTACAGTAATCCATTTAAATCGCTATGCCATTTTCAGTTTGCCATGGATTTGTTTCAAAACGAAAACAGTTCGGCTTACTATATGTTACAATAAGGATTATATACAATTCATTCAAAATTAAAGAGTGGAAAGAGGATACAATGTTTGTGTGCAAAGATCCTATATTATTTGAGGTGCTGAGGTCTTACTTGCAGAGATAAAAAGTTCATTTTTGTCATATGGCGTGCTTCGGCAGTCCCTTGAGCTGAGTTCATTGAGTTTTGCAAGTTTTGTATATCTGTCTCTTAGCTACCTTGCTAGTTTATCGACAGGCGCAGGTCTCCACAGACATGCTGGGATAGACCTTCACGACCATGTTTCTGCTGGAGTCCAGGAAGAGCACAGCCAGAGAGCTCATCTTGTCCGGTACGCAGCACGGCTCTGGGACTCCAGGGACGATCCCCACGGCTCTCACTATACTCTGGATGGTGGCGTGATTGGATGGATGAACAACCTACATTTGGAGATGTAAAGGTTGAAGAAAAACTGCTGTCTGTTAACTAGATCATATAACAATGCCTCAATGCCTTAATGTCTTTATGTTAACAGCAAGAATGATAGCTATAAAATTAGGGATGTAAAGATTCACTCAACTCACGATTCGATTCATGATTTTTTTTTTAACAAAATAAGCTTTAAGACAAATTATAAATTAAATGTGTCCTTTTATTATTGCTTGGACAAAATACTGTACGTTTCTTTGTGAAATTGAAATATAACACTATAATAATATACTAATATAGCACTTGTAAATCATTGCTCTTTTGTTGGTTTTGATTGCTTCTATTGTCTTTTTGACTTCATTTTTGTGAAACTATGCATAAAAATGATCTGCATGAAACCGAAACAGCAGACGAGCTGAACGAGACGCAGATTCACTGCGCCAGCATGTGGCGCTTAAAACGTTTCCTGGTTTCCGCTGTAAACAAAGCAGCACTGCACTTATGAACTTTAAAATTATATGTTATTACAGTTTATACATTATACAGAGGCAAGAGGAAAGAAAAAATACCATCGAAAGACAGTAAGTTCCCCTCAGACATACATTCATATAAACTCCTATCCCTAATTGAATCGCGATTTGTTTAGCATCTCAACCGATTTGAATCGTCACATATTCAAATCGATTTTCAACCGGCTCGCAGTTAATCGTTACATCCCTACTATAAAGAGAACCATAACGATAACTACATTAGCGCCAACACACAATAACGTTCTGCTGCAGTTTTGTCATGTGTTTTGGAGGAGGCGTGGCTTTAGAGAGTGATTTGGAGGAAGGGTGGGATCTTATGCTTTCAAAGCTAGCTTGCTATTGATAGCCTTTCCAAAATCGCCTACCCCACCTTTAAATGCTCATGCATTTTTTTAAGTCAGGTGAATTCTGATTGGCTGTCAGTGTTTTTATCATTCATCAGTAAGAAAAAACGGAACGTTCTGAAACGGATTCCAACATTATCGTTCCTTTGTGTCTTTGTTGTTGTGGTGTGAACTTTCCTATTCTCCTATTCTTAAAACTTTATCTTTGTCATTTTAGTTATCATCCTTGGTGTGAATGGCCCAGTAGTCCTATAATGAGAACTATAATACACAAAATAATATTACATTTTAAAATGGTATGTAGGGATGTAATGATGCACCCCGAGCTGGTTGAAAATCGATATAAATATGTAACTATTCAAGTTGGTTGAGATGTTAAATTAATCATGATATACAACTAGGGTGGGGGTTTATATAAATGTGACCCTGGTCCACAAAACCAGTCTTAAGTCGCTGGGGTATATTTGTAGCAATAGCCAAAAATACATTGTATGGGTCAAAATTATAGATTTTTCTTTTATGTCAAAAATCATTAGGATATTAAGTAAAGCTTATTTATTCAGCTTTCAGATGATGTATAAATCTCAATTTCGAAAAATTGACACTTAAGACTGGTTTTGTGGTCCAGGGTCACAAATGTATTTCTAAAGGGAACTGACTGTCTTCAGGAACGTTTAGATGGTATTTTCTTTAATCTTGCCTCTGTATAATGCATATTAAAGTAATGTTTATAAGCGCTGCGCTGCTTTGAGTGAATTTGTGTTCTCATTCAGCCCGTCTGCTGGTTTTGTTTCATTCAGATGTTTTATGTAGTATAGTTTCACAAAGCTAAAGGCCGACCATTCTGATTTTGCTTTACATTTTTAAATTATGCAGCATCTTTGTTTTGATTGTGATTAAAATACAGTGGTTGCCTCTAATTTTAAATGGAAAGAGCACAGGCAAAGCCTTAGTTTGTTTTTATGAAAAGGTTTCTTTTATTTGTATTATTTGGGATTTTAGTTTTTTTTAATTCAGTTTTGTTATTTAACATATTTCAATTTCACAAAGAAACTGCAGCATTTTGTCTGAGAAATAATAAAAGGACACATTTTAATTTATAATTTGTCTTAAATATCATTTGCTAAAAATTTTTTTGAGAAAATTGTATTGTGAATCGTATCGCATCGTGTGTTGAGTGAATCGTTACAGTCCTGGGAATTGTATATTTACGAGTTGGAAAGGGGCTTAACTTAAAGAAAGTTCTGAGTTTCCCACTCATAATTACGCCTTTGTGGTGGCGTTCATGTGCGTTCAGCTCGTAAATACAATCTATCTGACATGACTTGAATGCACCATGTTCTACTACCAAATTTGCACAATGATTATATGGACTATAATTGGCTCTTATAACATGGCACTATGAATACTTTATTCTGATTGGTCAGTTGCAGCATGAGGACCTCAAGCGATCCCTTTGGCTCAAAGAAGTTTTAACGGACACTCTCTTTAATGCCTAATTACAATTCCTACAAAATTACTCTATGATAGGCTATATGTTGTTCGAACTACATTATAATGCCATTAATGTCTGTTTTAGTTATCTTACATACTAGCATAGCATACAGATTTGTGATTAGCCTGATAGCTTAGCTTATTTGCATTTACAGAAAATGTACTGACTGTATTCCGTGTAATTAAGTGTTAAATGTCCAAATATTTAAATTATGAAAAGAACAATATAAAAGGTCAATGCACACTGACCTTTGGGATTGGGAATCCACATGTTCCTGCGCAGTAGTAGGCGTCAAATGCTTTCGGAGCCAATATCCATTCGCTCCAACCGATGTCGGCAAAGTCCACCCTCAGGTAACGACGCGAACACATTCTCGGCTCACTCCACTGCTTGCGTCTGGCTTTTTTCATGGTCTTCTCGTCAAAGCTGAGCTCCCTTGACCCTCTCAATCCCTCGTGATTTTCCTGACCTTTTGACAGGGTTTTGGGCTTTTTCACAAAAAAGGCACCGTCCCATAATTCCCTGTTCTTAAGATCGTTGTATTGGACATCAGGTAGGTAGTTACTCTGCAAGTGTTCCACTTCCCTCCTAATTCTAGAATTGAAAGTAGCTGAGGGCGCTTTGGTCCTGGTGTCCTCATGCACAGCAGATGGACTGTATCTCTGTAGACTCATAGCAACACTGTTGGGCTCCGTTATGGCAATGTCGTCAGCGTATACAAGGATAAACGGCAGGCTGTGAGGAGACAAGCGATCCTGACGTCTCTGATGCCCAAAGTCAAACTCAACGGTAATTGAGAGCTCGCCATTCACATGGGCTTGTTTGATGGCTGATGATATGTCCGTAATCTGCCAAAGCCCCTTTCTGTTAGGAGACAATGTGATGTTGCACAGCTGAGAGGGGACGGCAGCATTTGGTGATGTTCCTTTAATGATGAGATGTGTCGTGGTAAGTGACTGAAGGTATTGGAGGCGACATGAGGCTCCACGGGAACGCCGACAGGCCCAAGGCCGTTGACGAGCTTGTTGGTCAAGAAAGTGTAGAGTTGACGTCAGTATCACCTCCGAATTGGGGATAGCGGTCAGGTTGAAGTGGAACACGACCATGTGATGGGAGATCTCTGAAAAACAACAATTAAAATGGAATAAGGCATAATGAGAAGGTAATTGCTGCTTGTCAACATAGCGTTGGTTTTACGCTCATGCATGCATGTGATTGACCGGTAACGTTTCCAGACAACATCCTCATAAACAACACATTTTTCACATTCTAGATTTAATATCTGACCACTTTCTACAGTTTACGAGGTAGTTTAATAAAAAGATAAACACGGCTCCTGAATCAGTCTCTGGCCATATGGTAGTGTTTAGTGAGTGGCTCTCAAGGTCTTTTTCTTTCTTTTTTTCCTGTTTCCACTAATACCCTCTCAGTGTTTTAATAGTGCACCTCCAGTGGAAACTTAGCAGCTCTGAAAATATGGCCACTAAAACAATAATGGGAAAAATGCTTTCTGTGCATGCACTCTCCTATATATATGATTGATTTTTAATCCTGATGCATTTTTAATAATATGGACTTTTTATGTTATGAATATTCAAAAGCTGGATTATAGGTAATCGTTTTCTTGATCTATTCAAGGGTTTCCAACATACACATAAGGAATGCATAAAACAGAATTATACTGTATTTGAGGAATTATTTAAATACATTGTATATATTTATTAGTTTAGATATTTTAATATTATTAATATAATGTCGTTTATTAAATATAGCTAAAATAATCATTAAAGTCATTAAAATACAAATGCAAAAAAAGTATCATTTTGTAAGTGAAAAAACAGTGTGATATGAAATATTTTATCAGTACATACACTGCTCTATTTTACATTGTTTTAACAGCAATCTCAGAGTTTGAATTGCTTTTAGCTCGTTTCACTCACCTGGGACTCCTCTAAAGCTTCGGATTGTATTTACGTTCTCTTGTTGTTGTTGCTTCTTGCTGAATTTATCATAAACTCTGTACATATTAACAGTCATCATGTCTCGAGCAGGATTGTGGAATGACGGCTCTGTTGCAGGAATATCTCTGTTCAGTTCTGACGAGTTCCCCAAGTAAACTTTGACGATGTTAAGATAGAGAAAAATGCGTGCCACCGCACAAATTGATGCCATATTCACAATTAATCCTCCGCAAATCAGTTTTAACCCTCTAAAACGGATCAAACATGAGATGAAAGTGGAAGACTGATGGAAAGCTCGGTTCCGTGTGAGAAGGACATATATTGAGATGCGTCTTGTGGAGTTGGACTGGTGCTCATACACTTGTTTCTTACTGCTGAAGCGATGACAGATGATGACGTGCCCGGCGTGCAGCCAACGAGAAGCTTAAAGCATCATCCTGAAACCATGCACAGCCATATACAGCTCATGCTGCGTGCGTGCGTGCGTGCGTGGAGGGCTTTCTCACTCTATTCCTTTCTCATTGTATTGGACTATTTACACCTTACCATTTAGGCTAAATGTGTGTACGCACTTAATCTTGTTTCTCTTTCCCTGATAGCACACGCACATCACGGAGACGTCTATTTGACGTCTACAAGACGTAGTTTTTAGAGCGTTTGCTCATCTGCAGTGATGTTAAATAGACGTTTAGAAAATGTCTTTAAGATGTTTATGATTTGGAATATGTAAAACTGACATCTTAGAGACCCTATCAGATGTTTGTGCACAGCAGATGCTTTCCAGATCTTTAACAGACATCTTGCAGATGTACGTGTGCTTTCTGGGTTGTTTACCTAGGCTATAGCTGCTAATAAATCGGAAGTCTCGCACATTCACAGAAAATAGCCTAATCTGATTACGTAACTCACGTTACTTGTAATGCGTTACCCCTCAACACTGTCACAAACATTAATAATATAATTTTTTTTCTTTTCATTTCTCTGTAGAGGACTTTAAGCCTTGTTAAAGAAAATCTGGTAACACTTTACAATAAGGTCTCATTTCTTAACCTTAATTAACGCATTAACTAAAATGAAATAACAATGAACAATTTGTTTTCGCAGCATTTATTAATTTCTGTTAATGTTAATAAAAATGTTCATGTTAGTTCACAGTGCATTAACTAACAGTACAACTTTTACTTTGATAATGTATTAGTAAATGGTGAACTAAACCTTAACTAAGACTGATAAATGCTGTATAAGTGTCGTTCATGTAGTTAAATATGTTAACGAATGCAAACTTATTGTAAGGTGTTACCGAAAATCCTCTGATTTGAAGGCTAACTGATTTTTTTTCTTTTTCTGAGATGTTAATTTACTAACATTTTTTTATGAGAAAAAAAATGCAATAGATAATTGGAAAATTTCTATTCCCATATACTGTATGTTTTATTGTGGTGTCTATGGCCAAACCCACAAATGTTTGGTATCAAGAGCCCAGGATGTGGAATGTATGGTCTCACAAAAAACCAAATGCTAGAAGACAAAATCAATTTGCATCACATAAGCAGTCATAAAGTCAGCAAAGTACATCATAAAGCTTGTAAAATGCATTGCATTTCTTCGATTTTGTGAGGAGGACAGATAACGTGAGATTTCTCTCATTCTGGGGT
This sequence comes from Sinocyclocheilus rhinocerous, assembly GCF_001515625.1. Taxonomy (NCBI): domain Eukaryota; kingdom Metazoa; phylum Chordata; class Actinopteri; order Cypriniformes; family Cyprinidae; genus Sinocyclocheilus; species Sinocyclocheilus rhinocerous. Next base: position 2,862,173 of record NW_015647124.1, read on the forward strand.
GTAATTATAAATGTAACCTCTCAGGAAGAGCTTTTCAGACTGTTTCTTTGGCTTTGAACAGTTTGGTTGCTCACAGTGAAAGAGGTGGTGACAAGCCGTTAAAATACTTCCAGCAGCACTGTTCAGCACAGTTAGAGATTTCTTTTCACACTGGGCTTTGCATGCCCTCATTTTGTTCTTATGTTTGCCCCATAATGAACGATGAAGCAAAAAGGTTTGTGATTATATGCAACATCTTACAACACCACATCCATTTCTGTCTGCACGCCATCGCTGAGGATGAAACAGGCTGACTTTATAGATGCAGAGTTTTATCCATTATTTCACCTGTACTTTATAATAAATACTTAAAATGTCATTATAATGATAAATCTGTGACTTTATGCATTGTACAGCCATAATCATTGATTTTAAAGGGGCAAAACTCAAGTTTGCAAACTCAACTGAAAGGTTGAATAATATATCCGATATAATAATTTGCCGTTCATTTACGTTTCATGACTGTTTAAATTATGTACAATGGAAAAAACAAACTCCCAGAAACAAGAACGCTTCAAAGAAATAAATGGCTGTTAAACCATTCAATCTTTCCAGTGTTTTGGTCTGAAAATGACAAATGTGTCTGGTGCCCTGCAATAAACCTCGGCAAACCCTTTGCAACCTCTCTGGACTGAAAGCTCTCTCTCATTCTCAAGGTTTTTATTTATTTATTTATTTTTTTTGCATTGAGTGCTCGTCTAAAAGACAGTGTGAGCAATGTTTTTTTTGGACCCTCACCAACCTCCCACTTTTTCATATCGCTGGCTCCAACTAAATAACCATTTTGACCGATTTAGTCATGGATGTCCATAGGCCATGAAAACCTCTGTTAAGCGCCTCATCTGTGCCAAGATTCATCAATGTTTGGCTTCATCTCTCTTCTCTTGTGTGCATGGTTTACATCAGCAGCTTGCTTTTTGACTGCTCCAGTCTCTCAGAAATATCCGGTCTGTCTGTTGCATTTGCATATAGAGACCAATCATGCAAAACGGTTGATGAATAAAGCTAAATGAACTATATTTGCATTTCCTGAATTAAATACCAGTGCTTGCAAGGCAATAAAAGTGATGTGTAATTCAGAGCTGCCTTAAAATCTGCTGTTGCCATATCATGCTTGTTTTCTGTCAGTAGTTCAGAGAATCCGCACATAATTCGGCAGCTTGTACGTAAAGAGATGCAAGAAAAAAAAAGCGATGATAATTCAATATGCAAATATTACGATGACATCATTGTTCTCTTTTAGTTTAAACAATGTACTGTATGTCAGTGGAAGATATAACTGCAGTCTTTATTTATTTGGAAATTAATTTAAATTGAATTGAAAAATATAAATTGTTATTATACTTTTAAAATTTAATTTCAGGTTTATTTTTCTTAGTGAGGAGCAACAAACAAACTAAGTGTAAGAAAGTTCTATAGTTTTGTAAGAAAGGTTTTATTATTTTCTCTTTCTTCATCACTATAATTCCCATGTTATTTCAAAGTTTTTTTTTAATGTAGAACATTCAGCAGTATAAGTCATTGAGAGATTTCAAACTGAAAAAGTATAAAAATTTATAAATACCAAAAACAGATATCGCATCAAATTCTGATTTTTAAAAATTAAATTAAATTTAAAGAAATGCTTGACACAAGTTTTAGAAAAATATAAATTGTGGCTATACTTTTAAATGTTTAGTGCAAAAGCCAACAAAGAATAAAAATGTTATACTTTTGTAAGAATTTGTTTTATTGTTTAGTCTATCCTTTTTCACTACATAATTCCCATGTTTCCATTTTATTTTAAAGTTTTGAGTTGAATGGAGAACATTCAACAATATAAGTCAAAGGGAGATTTGAAAAAAAAAATAAAAAAATAATGCAAAAAAGTATAAATGCCAAAAATAGATCTGGATGTTTTTTTTAAAGAAAAAAATAAAATAAAATAATAAAACAAAACAAAATAAAATAAAATTAAATAAAATAAAATTTTCACATAGGTCTCATTTGTGAACTGAAGCCTGGACTTCCAGAAGTGGTTGCGACTTTGACTGTAAACTACACAATATCCAGACATATAAAACAGATCATCAATCATTAGGAATCAGACATCTGGACTCCTAATGAGCGAGTGCTACACCAAACCACTGAAACGTCGACCACAAGGAGGGACGACCAGGAATGAGTGACAGCCCTTCACCAGAAGCACGTTCTGTCTACAAAAATCCACCACAATTATCCAGCATTTATCTTCAGAAATCATCTTCAAAACCATACACTTCTCAATTCACATTTCTGAGCAATTCTTTCCTCCAACGCAGCAAAGGTCATAATTTATTGCAATTTTGCTGTCAGAATCACGGTTTATTCACCATCAGTGAGATGAAAAGCAGGTTTACTGTGTCAAAGGACATGTTGGATCATGGTTTGAAGTTATGAAGTTTGACATGATCTATAAGACGGCGGTTTGCTTTGTAAAACAACGTGATATGAACACTAATCCCTCAAGATAAGAGCTGAAGCGCTAAGCACAAAAGATATGAATAGACAAATAAATCAAACCATAACCAAAATTAAATGTATGCATGTGAATTTTTAAATATAGAGAAGGTAATTGTGCCAAGGACCCTTGTGTTTTTAATAAAAAAGTCTCAATGCAGCAAGTTTTTGGATATGATAAAACAATGGATTGCTCAAGTAGCCTATATTACCTTTTTTTGTGGAATGCAAACTTGAATGCAAACTCTTTTTGGCTAATGGATTAGCCACACTCTTAAAAATAAAGGTGCTTCACGATGCCATAGAAGAACCTTTTTGTCTAAATGGTTCCATAAAGAACCTTTAACATCTGAAGAACCTTTCAGTTTCACAAAAGGTTCTTTGTGGCGAAAGAAGGTTCTTCAGATTATAAAAAGGTAAGAAAGAGATGGTTCTTTAAAGAACCTTTGACTGAATGGTTCTTTGTGGAACCAAAAATGGTTCTTCTATGGCATCGCTGTGAAGAACCTTTTGAAGCACCTTTATTTTTAAGAGTGCACTCTGTTCAATAACATTTAGCTCTTCTATGCTTTCTCTTGAAAGTCAACAAAATGCTCGGTAAATGATCATTATCATCCCCATTAGAGGTTTGTAGTCTGTGGACGTGACTATATAACAGCTGTTTCTGCGTCTTGTGGGACATCTAGTCAAAGAAGAGGCCAAGACGTTACTCCCTCCTGGTTTGTTTATCCATACGGTGACTAAAGGAGAGTGTGACTGGCCATAGGCCGTTGTTTTCTGTCCTCACCGTTATCAATCACTTCAAGGGCTCCTGAGCAGGAAGGCCATTTTCCCATCATCACTCCTTCAGCAAGACCATTACACTCCACATTAATGCAGGGAATGGCCTGTTCTCTGCACCTCACTAGATCTGCTGGCTTCATTCTCCATAAATCACTCTCACTCACTGCCTGGGCTGGATTTCGCAAACCTGTGAAATGACTTTCCATTTTTGTTTTTGTTCGCAGCATGTTTTTGCTAGTGTAATATGGTGCGTGAGCAGTATAACTTCACAGGTCAGATGAAACTTTTTTGGTAAAGGAAAAAATATGCTTTTCATGAAATTGTTCTAACAGGTGAATATACAGTATATACATGCTCAAAAAATATTTAGACTTAATTTAAGATTTATGCGTTTGAATTGGCTATTTCGCAGTTTTAACGCAAACAAACTAATAAACTTAATGTGATGCATATTTGTCAGTCATACATACATGAAACAGGTAAGATTTATGTAATAGTACTAATAAATAGAATGTGTTTTAAATACATAATAACCAGGTTTATATATTTATCTTCAATCAGTCCAGTTTGTTTCAATCTCATACATTTGAACTAACTGAATGATGATTGTTTTTTAACCATGTTCATACATTTTAACTGAATACATTTGAATGGTTTCACAATGAACAGGTTTATGTTGATTTATATGGAAGCATATGGGTAGCAAAATTCAATTTAAAATGCAATATGCAAAATGGCAATGCAATATTCAAAACGGCAATATTTGAATAAATACATTTTGAAAATATGATTATTTGTATAAAATCAAATAATAATAATAACCTATGTCATAAATCTTATTTTTTTATTTCTGTATGACTGATAAATAGGCATTGCATTAAGTTTATTAGTTTGTGTTAAAACTGTGTAATCCAGATGGATTTTATATATGCAATTCAAATACATATATCTTAAAATTAGTCCTAAATGTTAGGCCTAAAGTTAAGATTGGTATTGGTATATTGATTGTATTTGATTTCTTCTGGTTTTCTTTTATTTCACGCATTTTAGCAAAAAAAAAAAAAAATCTAAAAATTAAAAGTTGGAACAACAGTAAATGACTTTTAAGTTAATTACAATTCAAAATCATGCTTACATATTACATATTCAGACGTACACCAGTTTTGCAGGGCTGCCTCAAATGGTACTTTCACTCTCTCTCTGAAGTGACTTCATCCCACACAACCTCACAGTCAGAGCTTTGAACTCTGGACTGCTGTCAGTCATCATTAGTTCTGCTTTAATACGGCTGCCCTGAACCTCATGCTGCTGCGGCCGCATGTGTAGATCCCTCAACCCCTGTCAAATAAACATCACTGGTGTGGTGTGCGACTATTTGAGCATACTTTTTCAGAGTAATTTGATTATTTGCAAGCATGCAGATTGTTTAATGACATTAAAGCTTACTTCTCTCTGAAAAAAAACGTACAATTAAAAATAAAAATGTTATGACATTTACTTAAAGCTGCATTCCATAACTTTTTTTGGTTAAAAATGATCCAAAATCAATTATTAAGCAAGTACATAACCAATCAGTGTTCAAAACTATCTCCTTACCATAACCCGATTCACAACGTTAAAGGAACACTCCACTATTTTTGAAAATAGGCTCATTTTCCATCTCCCCTAGAGTTAAACAGTTGAGTTTGACCGTTTTCAATCTCAACAGTATAAATGTCAACAAATAAATCTCAACAGTATTCAATTTCAAGCCGATCTCCGGGTCTGGCGGTAGGACTTTTAGCTGTAGCTTAGCATAGACATGAAACAGGTAAGATTTATGTAATAGTACTAATAAATAGAATGTGTTTTAAATACATAATAACCAGGTTTATATATTTATCTTCAATCAGTCCAGTTTGTTTCAATCTCATACATTTGAACTAACTGAATGATGATTGTTTTTTAACCATGTTCATACATTTTAACTGAATACATTTGAATGGTTTCACAATGAACAGGTTTATGTTGATTTATATGGAAGCATATGGGTAGCAAAATTCAATTTAAAATGCAATATGCATAAACTCAACTTTTCATTTTCCGTCGGTCTTATTACACAATGTAACTACAGAAGTGTCAAGTTTTAAATAGGAACAAATATAGAAACTCTTTGGTCATTTTTGAGCGAGACGCTAACGGTCTAATCAGATTCAATGATCTATGCTAAGCTACAGCTAAAAGTCCTACCGCCAGACTCTGGAATAATTAAACTTGTCATTTTAGAACTAGTTCTAAGGAACATTAAATAGTTTTTTTAGGTTAAAAGAACAATTTCTTTTGATGACATTCGAATGGAATGACAATTAGAGATAGACTGTACAGAAATGGAAATCTACAGATAACGACACACTAAATACACGTAGTGACGCAATGTTGATGTTGCTAACATTAGCAATTTGAGAACAACGTATTACAATAATAATAATTTGCATGATTTGACGTGATACGAGCTAACTTTGCAATCGTTACCTCTAATCACCATTGGTACCGTGATTTATTGTAAAACGTTTTTTTCTCAGTTGGTCAGAACAAAACTGGAAGACATGTTACTTGTTCAGATGACATTTTCCGGTGAAACTTCTTATTTTGGACATACTTCCAAGACGTAGTATCTGTAACTCAGAAGTACAGTGAATAGGCTATCCACACCGGTGCGTTGACTGACAGCCCACACATACACCTCAAAACATTAGATTCATCCGCGTTGAGGAGCCGTGCCGATGCACAACCCACGTAAAGAAGATAGTTCTGCAAATAACTGTAGTTGCAGGTTTCAAACAGAGATGGCGACAAAGAGGCAAATCTTACGGACGGCAGCTTTAAGACACAAACTAAGTAGGCTTTTTAAAATTTCAATTCAAAATGAAAAGAATGGATTGCAAAGTCTGTTTAAAATGTGTTTTTAAATACACATTTCTGGTGTTATTGTGATTGATTTGGTGCATGTTATTCCAAATAAACATCTGCTTATCTTCAATGGCTTAATTCTCATCATCATTTCACATTGCAAAATATTGTACACAATGTGCCTTTTTATACAACACTAAATGTTTGATATTTGACATTTAGTAAGTAATTTATATTAAAAAAGATGAGACTGCTTTTATTCATTGTTCTTTGGTAGCTCATTGTAAAACATGGAAAAAAAAAACTAATCTTGAATTAAAATTTTCTAAGCACAACAGTTATGAGATACAGAGCTCTTTTCTTAGTGCTCAACAAATTCCACCATATCTTGTTTTACCTGAATTATTTCACTATTATCCTACGGTATGTGCTATTGCCGCTGGCCATTGCTGATTTCCAAAAAATATTGTCTGACCCTTGGATGAACCCTCGGCATCAAATCGTTGAAAAATATGAGCACTGAGCGGCGACAGCTGCGTTTGTCATTAGGCTGAAAGGTGCCTCACAGATTCAGTGTGGTTATACTGTATGTTCCTGTTCCCTTGTGTCAAAAAAAACAAAAAAACATTCAATGTTCAGTCTCCAGATAAAACCACATTTCTCAGTAGCTGATCTCTCGATTAAAGAGAAACTGTCAAATATCAGGAAGGGATTTTCTCTGAATTAACAATTAATCTGATTCCAGCCACAATTTATGGGAAACTTTTTTGACAGACATCAAAGTCGTGATATTCAAATGATGTGGATTTGAAAACAGACGGATCGTCAGGTAATAATTATTTATTTCTTAGCTGGCAAGTATTCAGTGAAGTGATTGATGCCCATGAGTGTGTTATGTCTATTTTTTTTGGTTCTAATATTCCAACCAACAGCCAGTCTAAATTTTTGATGGACACGATAACGTGCTCGAGGGGTGAAAATATGTTTGCATCTTGGGTAACATGCTGGAGAGGTTCAGAATGCTTTTTGCGTCTACTTACTTTACAGAATGAAGTTTATTTCGTGGCTTAAAGGGGACATCGGATGCAAAATTAACTTTTACATTGTGTTTGCATATAAATGTGTCTTAGCAGTGTGTGCAACCAGCCTACAATGACAAAAATCCATTCACTCCTTTTTTAAAATCCCCAATAAACCTAAACAGTCACAATTATCAAGCGGTTTTGATTTTCTGAGCAGTATGATGTCACACTGCTCAGGCCCCGCCCACGGCTGCTAGCATATCTCCGCCCTCATCAGTTTTCTCGGCGCTCGAGCAGCTGTAGCAACAACAAGGTCTCGTAATCAATGCAGGTGTTTTGTAGTTTGATGTAAACATAAGAGTCTTCGTTTTCTCCCGACATCAGAGCCACTGAGGACGAAGTGGATTAGTTTTGTTTTTGATGGCAACGCGCCACCGAATACACAAAAAACGGAAGAGAGGGGCGGGGTGAGCAGTAGCTCATTATCATTTAAAGAGACATGCACCGAAACGGCTCGCTGTGAACAGAGCTGTTCTTGACAAGTTGTTTTACACGACCATTGAGGAATTCTAACCAAAGTATGTTACAGACATTTCATGAAGACCTTAAAGAATCATACCAACTTGTGGAAAATGGGCATCCGATGTCCCCTTTAAATGTAGTATGTTACTCAGAGACTGACATGTTTGGCTTGTCAGAAATGTTACATTCAGCTGTTGCAAATTCGTTGAATTTTGTAAATCAAGTTAATTTTTTTTTATCAGCAAAGGAATGGTTTTGATGCACAAAGTTTTTATTTTTTCTGATAACAGCTTTTTTATTGAAACCCATGAACATGCAGATCCTGTTGTAAACAATAGTGAAAAACCACTTTTTAAAACTTAGCAGACTGTGACTCATAGATAGATATGGACTGCAGAAAAAACTGGTGCAACACACCAGAAACGATCACGTCAAGCATCTAGACATTCAGCACTCCTCCTCTACCTCATTCTCTCTTTCTCCACCTGCTCTTTCTCGCTCTCCTCAAATAATTCTTTTGAATCTGAGGCCAGCAAAAGCAAAGTTACAGCCAGCATATGTGAAGCTGATCAGACGTTTGGGTAGAGATGATGTAGACTGCTGCTATTCCCATTCAGCGGCTCTGTGAAATACAGCCCTCAGCAGGATGAATAGAAATGCAGCAGCTGATATATTTGATTATCGTTGCTTTTCGAGATTCCCCAGACATCAGGCTCAGGTTCCCAAAGACTGAGTCAGTAATTTATTTGTCTGGGGATGGATAACATTCCACGTCTTCATTTCCATATGGATGTCTTTTTCACTTTTCTTTTCTCGTTTTCTTCTCCATAAACATCTAATATTCAGATGTTTCTTTGAGGACGTTTCCTTCACTTTTCTCGTTCTCCTCCTATATGGCTACGTGGGTTGTGTGTGCGGAACAATGAAGTGCACTACTTCAGTAAGATAAGTGATTGTTTAAACAGCTCTCGTGCTTCATCAGAGCGATGACAATGTTTGTGCAACGGCCATCAGTCAAGCGCACTGACCAAGTGAGCCGAATCCAGTAAGTCATCCATCTCTTCACCCTAAGCACGGACTGCTTTATTTCATCATGAAATTTTTATGTGCAGAAAAATAACAAGATGGAAACCTGAGTGCTGTGATTTTCTCTTCTTTTTAGGTATTTAAACAAAAGGCTTCTGTTGTTACTAAATCAACGTTAATTTGCGACTTGGCAAACGTTCGGTCAGAGGAAGCTTGTGGTTGAAGGATATTTCTTTCACATAGCTATCTTGTGTCTTTTTGTAGCACAAATTCTATACTTACACTTAATATGACCTTGTAGATATGAGAGGAAACTAAAAAAACTTGCTTGAAACGTACGTCATGGCATCTCAAGAGGTAGGTTTTAGTAGATCGTGTTTCAAAGCTAACAACGAAGTACAGCTACACCTTTGTCCAGACATCATAACATCCGATGGCCCCTTCTGAACCCCGAATCTTGAGGAACCGCTAAAGATTAAAGTAGATAAATAAAGTCTTGCTGCCAAAGAAGGGTAGACAATACGGTGAAACTCCAGTACATGGTAAAAAAAAAAAATAATAATAATAAAATGAAATCATGAGCTACAAAATCCTAACCACAGGAAGTCATAAATACAGTATTGTTCCAAGACATACACCACATGGGCAACTTTTGGTGCGGTGGAGACTTGCCCAGTTTATCAAAGGGAGATATTTGAACCAGATGAGGGGCTAATAAAATATGCAATCTGAGCACCGAGTTAACAGCTGAGACCGAGGTTAACATGCTTTCATCAGCTGGTGCAGTTGGTATCGGTTGAAAATATGGTTGGGTAGCTGAAAAGATGTAGGTTCAAATCCCTAAATTGTTTAAAGAAGTGATGATTAAAGAATTATCACAAATGCATCCTTGAGCTAATAACTTAAACTGACATTGATCGAGGTGAACTGGCTGTAATGCGCTTATTTTAAACGATTTGCATAAAAATGTCAGTGTGACGTGCATTTTGTGTAACATTTATTTTTTAACTGTAATGCATTTATACTGTTTTTTTTTTTAACTCAGCCAATGCACATCAGGGTTATTCACATTAACTAAAACCATAAAACATGTTCATTACTCGAATTAAATAAACATGAATTGAAATAAAATAAATGTAAATAATTTAACTTATTTCATTTAGTTGTCAAGGCAACATTTCTCATTTTTATTTAGTTTAATTTGAAGTACTAAAATAATTAAAGCTAAATAAACTAAAAACTAATAATAAAACAATATAGACATAAAAAAACTAATATAAATGACAAAATATTAAAAAATATATATATATTTACTAAAATTAAAATGAGATATATAAATCATAACAGAAACAAAAACTATAATAGTATATCAACGACACTAAAAAAACTCTGATGCACATTCTATACTGTACAGTGTTTATTTCGGGTCTATTTCAGGGACTCTTTTTGCTGGTTACATTGTAAAGCCAGTATGTAGTGACAAGTAAGTCAATGAATCATTCACTCAACTGATTCATTCAAAACCCTGATTCCTTCAGGAACAAAACAACTGACTGTCTTAATGAGCGAGTCATTGTTTTCTTCAGTCAACCAATCTGCCCATTTGTTCAAAACAATGATTCATTCAGAAACTTAACAAGTATTTATGAGTGAGTCATTGTACCATTCACTCAACCAATTTGTTCAAAAGCACTGATTCATTCAGGAACAAGACACCAAAACTGGAGACACGTAGTAAAGGTTGTGCAGTTGGACAAGTAGTCGTTCTTTTAGAATAACCCCACATTAAATCAGCAAAGCAGACCAGCCTAACCAGCTTTGCTGGACTGGGGAACCAGGTTTAAGCCGTTTTTTAAATGGGGAGCTGAATTGTTGCCTCGTAAACTTGACTTTGAATTCTCATGACTGAGCTCATTTAAGTGACATGTCGATATGAAAGCTTCTAAAATAAATATTGTAAGTCATCTTCAGTCTAGTTTGATCTATTTTATCAGCCGCTAACTATGTTTACTGCATGTTTTAGTCTGAAAGTGCAAATCAGAGTGGCAAACATTGTTGAATTTGCAGATATCATCTTTAAACAGGAACGTATGAGGTGAGTGTGAACCTGTTTTTATTTTTAAAAGAATCTGCATTTATTTTCATAACCATCAGTACTTCTATGCATTCCACTAGACCTGCATTCAATTAGCCTTCCTTTAAAGTAGCGAGTCCTAGACTCCAAAACTCTTGTTTTTCCCAGGTTTTGATTTTTGTGCTTTGACACAAAATGATACAGGCGCAGTTTACTTTCCCAGTGATCACGATCCATTTGGAGTAAGAACACTGGTATTTTTTCGTTCGGCTGTCTCACATCTGTCTCTGTCTTTATCCAAGTGATTTACTGCGGCAGAATGTTGACATCTGCAGATCCCATACAAACCAATCTACCGTTTCATCACAGAAACAAAAATCAATCATTCTAAAAACTCATCGAAATGGGATTCTTCAAAGCTCTAGACTGTGTATTGAAAGAATTCTGCCTGTAAATGAATGACTTCAGCTAGTTGATTGATGGAGGGAGTTGTGTTATACAGTGGGCTGTATTTTGAGTTTAAAAATGGTTTAGAAGTGGTCGGCCAATCTGTGCACATCTGGCGAGACGCAAGAGTTTTTCAATAGCTCCGCGACAATTACTGGCAGTAAATAATGGTGTGAGTTTTTATGATGTGTCTTAGGCTGATATCCATGCTTAAGACATAAAACAGCTCCTTAGAAGAAAATTCAGTCAGAAAAGTTGATGGGCAAGCTTGTAATCAAATCAGCCTAATTACAATAAAAAAGAGGATATTTTATTCTGCCCTTTTCTTTTCCTTTTCAGTACAGTTTTATGAGTTACCGGTACTTGAACAAATGTTTCGTTGTTTGCAGGAAATGTCAGCCATACAGGCTGTTCTCTGGCATTGTAAAACTGAATTATTGAAATGAATTTTGGCAACCTGTGCTACAAAATTATTTCTGTAAGAGTTTAACCCAGTATGATTGCAGGCGTCTAATGAGGTAAAGGTCACAGCAGTGTTGGATGGGAATGAACTTAACGTGAGGCTGAGGTTTTCATAAATAATTAGTATGGCACACTATTTTGTGGCTTTTGTCAGTATGACATTACTTTGAAGGCTGTTGCATTACATGCAGTTTGACGAGGAAACAAGTAGCTGCATGTGTCAACACACCAAAATATAATTTACTTTATTATTTTTTATCTCAGTGAAAAAAATTGTGATCAAATACAGATTTTGCAGTATTGTGATAATTCGGGAAGGAAATATACTAGATTAAATTTTTTAAAGGAATAGTTCACCCAAAAATGAAAATGTACTCATCCTCAGGCCATCCAAGATGTAGAGGAGTTTGTTTCTTCATCAGATTTGGAGAAATGTAGCATTGCATCACTTGCTCACCAATGGATGCTCTGCAGTGAATGGGTGCCGTCAGAATGAGAGTCCAAACAGCTGATAAAAACATCACAATAATCCACAAGTGATCCACAGCACTCCAGTGCATCAGTTAATGTCTTGTGAAGCCAAAAGCTGCATTTTTGTAATAAACAGATCTGGCATTTTTTTTACTTCAAATTGTTGCTTTTGGCTAAAATACAAGTCTATAATCCATAATAACGCTTCCTCCAGTGAAAAAGTTGTCTTGTCTGAATCAGGAGAGGAATCTGCACAGATCAAGAACTATTTACAAGCAAAAGTCCAAAACAGTTCTAATCAAATATGTGGCTGGATTTTGATGTGAGAGACAACAGGAGATGGACTTTTTCCAACCAGGAAGCGTTATTATGGATTATGGAAGATTATGGCCAGAAGAGACGGTTTAAAGTTAAAACGTCTTAATGATGGATTTGTTTCTTACAAACATGAAGCTTTTGTCTTCTCAATATGTTAACTGATGAACTGGAGTGGTGTGGATTACTTGTGGATTATTGTGATGTTTTTATCAGCTGTTTGGACTCTCATTCTGACGGCACCCATTCACTGCAGAGGATCCATTGGTGAGCGAGTGATGGAATGCTATATTTCTCCAAAATCTAATGAAGAAAAAAACTCATATACATCTTGGATGGCCTGAGGGTGAGGACATTGTCAGCAAATTTCATTTTTGGGTGAAATATTCCTTTAAAATTACTAATAGCGTGCCTTATATTAATCTTGTCACTTATGTAAAATGGAATGCAGCTATGTTAAATAATTAGTGGTATGAATGGGTTTGTTCGGTTAGCTGAGATGTATTTCTGAGATCTATAGTCGTGATGAAACACTGGGTCATTGTTTCGCACCCAGAATGGAGGCAGTAGGGGGTCCCATCAGGAAGCCAGTTACCACAGACAGAAGGAAATTCCTGTCCTCCTATGAATGTTTTATTAGACTGGCTAGTGAGTGTGTGCAGGTTAGAATATTCACCCCTCACCACAAAACTTGGATTGAAGCAGACATGGGGGTCCAACTGGCTATGAGCTTCTGTGAGTTTTCATGTGAAAAAATGAGACTTTATTTAGCATTGACTTCCATAGTAGGAAAAAATAATACTAAGTCAATGGCAACCACCAACTGTTTGATTACCAGCAATCTTCAAAATATCTTCTTTTGTGTGCAACATTAGAAAGCAACTCATACAGGTTTGGAACGACATGAGGGTGAGTAAATGATGACAGAATTTTCATTTTTGGGTGAACTATCCCTTTAAGAAGTGCTTTTGTTGGTGCATTACATTTTTGACTCGAATACAACTTATCACTTATTTTATGTTACCTGACAACATCTCTCCAGTGCATAAATATATAGACTCTTTAAATGTTTATTTAATGCAACAAATTCAAAGTCATTTGGCATTCATTGTATGAATTTTCTGTGTGTATTACTGTTACTGTTTTACTTTACTGGTTGTTTTGATAGTCCTGGCTATTGTGTTAGGTATGACCGATTGCTACCAGTGTAGAATGGGTGAAGTGCCTTGGAATAGAAATCTTCTCATTTATTACGATCCATCTCACGGGGCCCCAATTAGGGCTCTAGAAGGCTTCCTATAGGAGGGTCCGGCCCTGCTTGAGTCTGAACGTCGATGTGTTCGCTTCAAGCAAAGTTTTAAGAACTCAGAAGCAACGTATGGAGCATGTCTTTCATCATTCCCCTCCTCTGTTATAATACTGTATGTACAGCCAAGTAAAACCTCTTGATAATGCAATGAAGATCTATTCGCTGGTGTCGCGAAAGAGGTGACGTCGTTCCTGAGGACTGAAGGCATGCAGTGGGAGTACGACTGATTGCAGCTCTTGCCGTATTGCTTGCCGTTTTAGCCGTCGATGTGAATAACATGTGCTTGCTCTGACGTCAGCGAGAGAAAGGTGTCTTGAAGTTCAGTCCTCCGTATATTGAGCTGGCTGAAGAAACAATGCTGCATCTGGTGTGGCGTAAGTCAGGAGATTGAAACAACCTCTCAACAAGCTCACACTCTTGCTAAGCTGGAAAAACAAGGAGAATATTTCTCAGCTTTTGCGAACCATAAAATCTGCTGTTAATAATGGCACACTGATGTGGTTTGGCTCCTTCTCACTAATATGTCACTGTCTGGACGAGGCTTAACGGGTATTTCGGGGCGATATGCGGATCTTTGAGTGGTGAAAACTAAGATCACTACTGAATCTCTCGGTGCGGGTTCACTTACATGCCCAGATTTATCCTCTGAACTTGAGCTTAGACCACCAGGCGAAGAAACAATAACGAGAGCCAACTGTGAGATATTACGACAGGAAAGCTTCCAGAAACTCCCAGTTCGCACCTACTCTGCACCTACACAAACTTGTCATTCCCTATCTCTTTTTTTCCCACCCACATTTTAGTCTTCTCTCTCATATTGTGGTCTTCTTCATGCCTTGACTCAAAACGCCTACTTTTTTAAAGTCTCTATGGCCTCTTTAGTTCCTATTCCAAACACTGCTCCTCTTCCAGAAACTCCCAGTTCGCACCTACTCTGGATAATTTTCACACAAACTTGTCATTCCCTATCTCTTTTTTTCCCACCCACATTTTAGTCTTCTCTCTCATATTGTGGTCTTCTTCATGCCTTGACTCAAAACGCCTACTTTTTAAAAGTCTCTATGGCCTCTTTAGTTCCTATTCCAAACACTGCTCCTGTTTAGTTTAATGTTAGCTGTTAAAATATAGCGTTCATTATACCAAAATAAAACCATTTCCATCCAATCAATCAAATTTATGGCTCGTATCCCGTCACATCAGTCTCAAGCCGATTCAGTGACATGACGCCTTATTTCTTTGCTTTTCCTGCCTTTGCATGTAAATGTCATGCATTTTTCATGTTTTAATTGAATTAAATTTAAGTAAATAATCAGGTGACCGTCTGAAAATAGACAGGCTGTTGGGTTTTCGTTTGTGTTGGAAGTTTATGCATCAGTTTTCAGAAAATGCACACAATATTCCAAGTCTTCTGTGATGGAAAGACCAAAATTGAAGTCCTTGTTCACATATGCAAATGTCTCACTTGCATTCATGTTTAGATTTAAAAAATACCATTGGTTCTTACATATGTTGTAGTCAAATGTGACATTCAATTTTAGTATGCATGCTTTAATATTTAACTTAAAAATTGGGTCTTTTTCTCATAGAAAGTTATTGTATGACTTGTGATTGAAATTATGATGGATAAGTGGTGAATTGATTATTTTATTGTGGTTTTCTGTCCTGAAGAAGCTGAAGGTTCTTTCGGCTCTTCATGGACGCTGGTTCTGGGACGGTCCAGAAAGAGCGCGGCCATCATCATCATCATCACAGTAAGATCTCTGTTGCAAAGACAAAGCAGACGTTGCCCTGCTGGGAAGTTGTCTAGGCAGGAGCAGGAATTTGTCCCCAATCACTCTGTCATGTTGTCACTTCCCTCTTTGGGAATCAAACGAGAAACAATATGGCATCTGTACTGGGTGAAGTTTCAGCAAGTATACTTCATCCAATAGCATGCAGATCTCCATCTCTGTCTTAAAAAGATAGTTCACACAAAAAAAATGAAAATTGTGCCATTACTTACTCACCCTTATGTCTTTATAAACCTGTATGAAAACGAAGATATATTTTTTAAAAAGTCAGTTTTTTTTTTCTCCATACAGTGAAAGTCAATCAGGTCCAATGTTGTTTTGGACCCCATTGACTTCCATTGACTTTTTGTTTGGACAAAAACAGTTGTTTTGTGTTCCATAGTAGAAATAAATTCATAGGTTTGGGACAATATGGGTAAATTATGACAGAATTTTTATTTTGGGTGAAATGTCCCATGTGAAAAATTAGTACACATGAGCATACTTTTAAAAAGAGTACTTATTATGAAAATAATATACTTTAAAAGAATATATTTGAATGCAAACTAAATTTAATGTTAGCTGCATGTTATTTACAGTTAAATGAAAATGGATAAATTTAAACTCATAAACTCGCTGAACTCATACGTTATGCTCCCGGAACTGCTTCTGTGTACAACTGTTGGCGCAAGCTACATTAAAGTGATTATTACGTTTTGAATATGGATATTTTTCTTACAAAACTAACCCTTTAAATTTAAATTTTCTTTTAAGTATTAAATATGTCATATTGCAATATTTAAGTATTAAATATGTAATTTTGTAATTACTTCTATTGCCTTTGAAATATTGTTACTGTCAAGCATTTATAGTAAACTTAAATATACTTTAATTGGAACTTCTGTCATATTTAAATGTATTTGTAATTACGCATTATTTCGTTATGATAAAGTTGCAATTTCATTTAAAATATATTAATTTTAAATGTTTTATCAAATAACACCCTACAGTTAAAATTATGATCAAGTCCTTTAGTATATTAGTCAACACATCAAAGTGTATTTTAAAGAATGTCAAAATATTATTTAAACATAATGATTTAAAATGTCCTTCAAAGTAAAACATTTAATTGGACATTATTTTAAAGTTTATGTTTTAAAAGTGTACTGAAGTGTGTAACGAAACACACTTTAAGGCTTTAAGTGACCTTTAATACTATCTTGCAAGTACAGTTTTTTAAAAAATATATACTTCTAAGATTTGAAGTACACTGCAAGTGCACATTCAATACAATTAAGTGCACTTCTTTTTCACGAAGGGTCCCTTTAAGAGCAGTTTTAATAGTCAATTTAATATGCCAGGGGTTGTGATGTGACTTGACTTTGGATGGACACCGAGCAACAGCAGAAGCATAAAATGCAATGGCCAAAGAACCAAGACGGTCTTAAACGAGTTCTAGGTAATAGCTGTGTTTGCCGTAAGAGCAGTGATTATGAAGCCCTTTCAGTATATTGAACATGCCACTGCACACGGAGAGAAACAGACAAAAGAAACCCTTGTTATCATGAATCATTAGGATTCACCCAAAGCGCTCTGGCAGGCATGTAAAAGTTGCTTTCTTCCTCTGCTTTGTCTCGTTATTCTACAGTCAAAGTCATAAAGTATCCTCTCTTTTTTTTCTTTACAAGCTTCTCTTCCCTCATCCATTAAACCCATCTCTCCTCTCCAGATCGTTCTGCTTGATCGGACGTGAGCATAAAAGAGCCACAGTTGCATTCGGCCTGTTCTCTTGCCTGTTGAAAGGTAGAGGTGGTTTTGTCAGTGCCTCGCAAAAGTTATAGTTTACAGACACTGTTCGCTGTCATTCAGCTCTTAAGAGTAGATTTAGAAAGTGCATAAATCTACCTTGATATTTTCCAGACTGTTTTCAATCAGCTGTTGCACCATATTTTATATGTAAGGTCTAAATATGCGTTTTGCATTACATATAATGTAAAATATGTCTGGTTCAGTTTTTGGAAAACTAAAGTGTGCATTTATTTAATAACAGTTGTACTATCAGTGTTTTTTTTTTAGTTTTCAAACCCCTTCAAGTTTAGGTAAGAGCTTTTGAAGTGTAAATATTTCAGTATATTGAACTGGAAAACATGAAAATCTGAAGTAAATTTATAATATATCATATTTCACAAAGCTTGCACTGTAGCAGAGACAAAATTCAATTGCTTCCAGCTTAGCTTAGAAAATAGCCAAAGCCATAACGTCAGTGGGATTTTTGGGAATAAACAAGAAAAATAAAAAAACGATTTTCTTAAAGAAAAAAAAAATCAAAGCTTTACTTATTTATCTGTTTATGGAAAATCTGTAATGAATAACAGCTATCATGCAAGAGCGCCGATTCGGTGTTGCTGGGTAGTTGATTTTGCATGTGAAAACATTGCATGAATTTTTGGTCGCCACAGGCTGTTTTTCTTCAGCGAGAACTTGCATCGGCCATTAACTTGCAATATTGCACCCAAAATTGACCATGATTGTCACAACGGTGATGGCGACTACATATTTTGTACACAGGATGTACACCTCCACAAAAGATGCGACGTGTTTACAATTTTGCTCATTGATATGATGTTTTGTTTCTAAGCCACCAGAGCACAGCTTGAGGAATGGAAGTGTGTAATGTAAAGACAAAGGCTGTTTTAGAGCTGTTTGTTTTTGGGGAGCAGCAGGGGTGTGTATGCGGCTCGGGAGTTTTGCCAGACTGGAGGCCTGCGGTCGTCCTCTTGACCACCCATACCGGGTTCCTGGAGGCCACAGAAATGTTCCCCTGATAACGCAGGCCCACCACAGAGCCTGCGTCCAAATCAGCGGTCTGTGAGAGCAACTCTGCGCTATATTGTGAATGTGTGGTGATGCTGTGCATGTGATACTTAGTTTTAAAACACACAGAATATAATTGTGCATGTGATCTAGCTCTCATTCTGCTCATTTTTTGCCATAATGCTTAAACTTCTGCGGCTTGTGTGGTAGTCGAAAATGACAGATTTTTTTTCCCTTTATTTCTTATTTCAATTAAATGGATGTACTATGTTTTAATTAAGGATATAGGATCCGTAATATAGGACAATGTTTTTTTATTTAATATTTAGTATTTTTAGGGGATTTTATGATACTAAATTATATTTATTATAATTATAATCCATTTATTACCCTTTAACCACTTTTTGAGTATAGACCTGAAAATGACATTTCCGACTTAAACTGTAGTAAATCTTGAAAGCTTTTGAGCACAGACTTAAGTTTGGTCTCTTTTTGAAGAAGACACTTGACAAAATTGCTGAGGTGAAAAAAGTAAAAAAAAAAAAAAAAAGTTTAAGCTTATATTTTGAAAAATGCACAAAAATACAATTTTTTAATTTTATATGAAATATATATTTTCCAAAACATGGTCAAACTAAATGAAAATCAAGCCCATAAATCTAAACAAGCTGCGTACCAAATTTGAGGTTGATATCACAAAAATTTTTGTTTGGGCTTTGTACCAAAAGTTTCCACTAGACGAAATTTGCTTCCCATTCGATTCCAGTGCAGTCATTTTTGTTGACTGCAGTCATTTACAGTTGATGAGACGTGTCTGAGTTCATTTTAAAATCTCTCATGTTTAATTGCAGATTGTTTCTTGGCAAATCGGTGCACAGTTTGAGACATTATTGCAATCACTTTTGAAACTGTAGAGAAGATATGTGAGATTACACTGTAAAAAATGCTGGGTTAAATATAACCCAGCACTGGGTTAAAAAGGGACAAACCCAGCTATTGGGTTGTTTTGAACCAGCGGTTGGGTTCAAAACAACCCAATAGCTGGGTCAAAACAACCCAACCGCTGG